>NC_073308.1:63948263-64248263 GCF_027595985.1 Sorex araneus | reverse complement strand
GCCTATCAGGAGTGCCTTGGTGTATGTGGGGGCACTGGGATTTGAACTCATGGCTTTGTGCTTGCCTTAGGTGCTTGTTTTTAAGCTACTGAACGATCTTCCAAGCCCTGAAATATTAAGCTCTGGGATTTAACCAAGACAACATAATATAAAATGCATGTTAATATATTAATTAATTTAGTATATTTGACATTGTCAGAAGGCACATTTCAAATACAACAGACCAAAGTGTAAAGTAGTATTTATTTCATTATTCCTGTGAAAAACTTTGGCAGTAATATCTTCACTTTGTTTTTCTGGGATAATCAGATAATTGGTATTAGGGTAATCACCATGAAAATGAGCCTCACAGACCACTAGCTAGAGACATAATTGACAAATGGTTTTAGCTATTGCGGTTTAATGTGTGACTTCTGCCTCCCAGGGATCTGTCCCAACCAGGGACTGTGTGAAGTCCAGGTTCAGAGGCAAACACAATTCTGAGAGACATTGGACACCTCTGACACCAACTTGAACTACAGGACCCTCCTCCGGTTTTTAACAAACTTCTTATAGTCATATTCATTCAACTTCTCCCTGTCCTTTCAGGAGTTAGAACCGTATGTCTGATGCTACTCAATCTAGCCTCTTTCCCACTTCCTTGTCATCAGGTATTTCTCCAAATAACATCTTTGCACATTTTCTTGTCTTGGCATCAGTTCTAAAAACATACTGAAAAACACATCTAAAAGCTTTCCTAAATTCTCTTCAATATTTTATTTCCCGACATACAAGATAAGACACCCAACAGTCCTAACCTGCTCAGAGAATAGAGCCTCGAAGAGCATAATCTTTGATCCCCTTTACTCAGGTCAAGAAAGGGCTGGAGAAGAGAATTCCCAAAAATATATATTCATCTGTCTAATTAGCATCCTGAGAGATCAGAAACCTGAAAGAGACAATACTACCGACACGAAGATTTGGGGAAGAGTGCTATTAATGGAGCATTTAGATTGGACCCAGATTATTTAGGATGGAAGCAGAATAACCAAGTCAACATAGCTTCCCACTCAATGGCAGTAGACATATTCACATACTGTCCCAGAGTTTGGAACAAAATGATCATACTGGTAGGAAAGGAAGTGCCCGTGAATAGGTACAGGAACAAGGATGTACCTTCACCGAAGATGTTCTGGTTGCCACCAGTGCTGAGAACACATGTGCATGCAGCAATAAACAACTCTGTTCCACAAAGGATGCTATCCCATGGAAGGGCCAGCCAGCCTTCTAATAGGAAGTGAGTTGGTCATACTGTATATCTTTCCTCAGAGAGGACACAGCATTTTGTCTGTGCATAGAGAATAGAGAATACATACCAGAGAACAGGCATGTATTCTCTGTATAGATTTTCCCTCCCCTTTGGATAAGTTCCTGATAACAATATCACCACGAATTGATAAATGCCTTACTTATTGCCACAAAATAAAATACATTCAGAGGATGGAGTAAGGTTTACTGACACCCATGGATTCTCTTAAATGCATTCAAGACTAGCTCTAATCTTCTAGAAACTAACCCTATAGTCTGATTTATTTCAGGCCTAAGCAGGACACCAGGTTCTTTGAGAAGACATCCAGAGAAGAGCGGCAAGTACTTAGCTCTGTTGGATTGTTTTGGTTTTCCCAGTGAATAAGTGACAGGCCATGGATCTATGCAGGGGTTCTGACTGCAAAATGGGTTCCAGGTCATGATGAGTTCTCCTTGTCACTACTTTCTTTGATCCACTGTACTCACAGCTGAGAAGGAGAGAACAGTCTTTTAGGAGGGTGAGATGTTTTCTAATAGCCTCATTCCAATAGTCTGCATATCAGGGTGATTACCTAGTGGTGAAAACAGCAATCATCTGGGTGAGTGAGTCCTATCACGAAAACTTCTAATACCTTTCACCTCACTAATGTACAGTACTTTTCTTTGGCCACATGGTTAATTAGTACACCTCTCACTAACTTTCTCTGTCAAGACAATCCACTTTTGTTCAACCACTGAAATCATCATTGGATCGAACCCTTTATTGTTTTCTGAAACCCTTAGTGTACTTCTGCTGCTAAGATGGACTTTTTGTATATTCCCACCACTGGAACAACATAGCAGTTTATAGTTTATCAAGAAATACTGACATTAACTTGACTGATTAGAGAAGGAAAAATCTAGAGAAAGCTTATTAAAGTGAAAAAGAACAGAGACTCCAAAAGTCCTGACTCAAGAATTTCTGAACGCTTCAGCAATGGATACTATCATTTTTTATTTTCAGCCCTCCCACATTTTTGTTTGTTTGTTTCATTCCAGGATACTTATGAGATCGCAGATGATTTTGAGGAAAGAAGAGACTCTTAAGAGTGCTGAAGGGTATCTGACTAGGCTGTTTTGATTGAATAAGAGCTTACCACAAATAAAATGAACTTTGTTGTTGTGCTAAACTTTCATAAAAGCAGGATCTTTGCTGGAATAAAGGCATCCATTAGTTTCCAGACAGAAATTTAAAAAAAAAAAACAACCTATTTAATGTCTCAGTTGAAATATATAATAAGCCTAAAAGTTTGCCAAATCACTTCTTCTTCTATTATAGCATTCAGCTGGAATGATAAGATGAAGACAATATTGCTGCTGAAGATTGAAGAAACTGCCTTTGGAGCATATTCTGTGAGCAGAGTTCCTCCTGCACGTCTTAAACACATAAACTGCAGTGAAGCACATCATGTCCTGTTTCGCTGCTCCAATGCTGTTTCCAAGGAAGAGCATTTTTAAGAAATATAACATCCAAATGGTTCATTTCAGTTTTCATGTTCCCTTTCAACGCCTTTGTTCCAGTGAGAAAAGGGTGAAGGTTGGGATGGAAAATTACAGTTATTTTCCAGAAGCTTACTCTTTGAAAGCGATGAAGTTCCCAATGATAATATTTTTCTTTCTCTTTTTTTTTTTGGATTAGGGCCACAAAAACCATATAAGCAGAAAATTATTTGAAAACCAAAGAGCAATGTGTATAGTCAATTTGTGGAAACCCACAGGTACTTGAAGGCCTTGAGAGAATAGTGAGAAAAAGAGGTCACTTAGTGAAACAGAGTTGTATCATCCAACACCCCTGGGAATTCTGAGTACCAGCCAAAATAGCCCTTTTTCTGCAGTATCTGATAGACAGGTGGCCCCCGAGACAGACAACTTGCAGTTATAAAGACTTAGCTGTGTTTTCAGAAAACCATGCCTACATTCCGTTGCACTGAAATAGAAGTTGCCTAGAAGAGATAACACATGACTGATGGCCAACATAGAAGGTGCTGGGTGGTGAAGAATTTGCCCAGGGTTTTATTGGCAGTCTCTAGGGAAGTAGGGACTGACTCCAATGGCCAGTCCCAGTTATCTAGACAGATACTTCCCTAACACAGCACTGTTCTATTACTAGGAAAAGTGGTGCAGGGCAGAGGTGCCACTGGACCTTGGTTCTTCATCTTCTTAAAGGAAAGAACTCAACCAGAAGACAGGATGTAGCAAAAGTGTACACTGAAGGCAAGGGGTATAAAGTAGGCAACCCTAAGAGAAATGGGCACCCTGAGAAAGTTTTAAGACCTGACCTGTATTCCTTGTTACTTCCTGGAGCTAATCTTGGATTCTCCTCCCGGGAAGAATGCTCTGCCCTTCGCAGTTCTTTTCCACCTTGCAGTCAAACGGTTTGATGCTCTGAATTGGCCCATAGTGTAACTGGTGTGAGTGAAGCTATGCATTTGCACAAAGTTTTTGCTCATCAGTCTGGATCCTCTGGGGGAAGTTCAATGAGTGAAATCTTTCAGTGTCTTGAGCATGCGTGGCCACAGTGTGGGACTAAACTCGGTATTTTTCTTTTCAGCATCGTTTTGTTTTATTTATTATTTTGAAAAGATGTACTAAAGTGTAGATAATATGGTTACAATAGAGATTGCATTTGTTTCTGGTGTGTTGGATATTAACCTTAAGTGTTTTAGGCTTCATCAGTGAATTGCCGCTTTCCCTCCAGCCAGAGAATCTTACAGTGCTTTTGTGCGCACCCCTAATCCCCTGAGTTTATCTTTAACCTTTCCTTTGTGCTTTAACTCTCATTGTCACAATTCCCAAGCCAGGACTGGTTACTTATAAATCAAACTTTCTTGTAACTCTGTCTTTGTATTTATAATTAATAATTTGCTTTTCTATTTCTCCTATAGACTTTTCATATTATACTATAGAGCATAAATCAGTTTCAAATTCCTGGCCATTTCTTGGTGAACTGGTAATATTTGTCTTTGAATTTGCAAAGTTGTAAACTAGATATTGAAGGTTTCCATCAAAGACTATCATTCTATGCAATTCTACAGAGGGTTTTGCTTTAGATACCTCTTTTCATTCTAGTGGGTATTACATGCAGCCAATTTGTCTTTTACAACTTGGAAAGACATAGGGATGATTTAGATTGACATGTGGGGCATTTACCTTGCATGTGACCAACCGGGGTTTGATCTGGCATCCCACATAGTTGCCTGAGCTCCGCTAGAAGTGATCCCTGAGCAGACACCCAGGAGTAAGACTTGAGCACCACTGGCTGTGGCCCAACAACAAACAAATACAATCGAAAGCATACATAAAGAATTTAGGCTGAACTCACCCAGGCTCTTGTCTTAGATTACAAATACAATTCAAAGACAAGACAAAGTATAGATAAAATTAGATTCAATTAATTCCTATTAATTCTTTAAAAATGCTACATTTTATGCATTACTTGCTACATCAGCAGACTGATTTTTAGAATATGGTTTTGACAAATTTCGGTTGTTTGATCTTTCTGTGGCTGTTTCCAGTCAGTAGCAGAGGTCAAGAGAAGTCGATTTTATTTCTTCACTGGCTCTTCAATTTTTCTACGGAACTCCTTCACAGCACAGGGCCAACTAAATTCTGATTCTCTTCCATGCAAGGATTCTGAGCTTTCTTTCAGTCTGTCTGACAGGGAGAGGGGGTCCCAAAATGAAATTTCTGTTTTCAAGGGAGCATTGACCTGCTGTGTGATAAGAAAGTTAATTAACTCTATCAATTTTCTTCTGACTCAGAATAAATTTGTTTTGTCAGCATCTAAACCAGGAGGCTATTATCAATATGTTCAACAGCATTCATATAACAATTATTCACCGTCTATTTAGTATTTACTTGGAATTTTGAGAATGCAAGTGATACAGATGACGGCCTTTAGTCAACCTTAGTCTATAATAGACTCATTCTTTTTGGGGTCAGTTTCTACCGGGGGTAGGTCTTTTCATATCTCCTTATCACTGACTTAGATTCTATTAGACTCATATAGCAGTTCTGGAAAATCTACCCTGCTATTGTGCCTTCACCTTTATTGGTTAATGTGACCCCTTTGCTTCCAGGCTTTAAGCCAAATTGCAGTGCAGAAAGTGCTATAAAAAGCAAAAGGGCTAGGTCATGTGACTGAAGAATGAAGTGCCCGAGACTCTGAATCTAAGCACTCTAAATTAGCATTTCCCCCCAAATGGGCAGTTCTGTCCCCTGGGGAGTGCTGGAGCAATCTAGTGGAGTGGGAGTAGCTTCAGGTGCAATGGTGTGTGTGGGGGGAGTCCTTTCTATTTATTTTTTTAAAGGAAGTAGATTTCCAGTGGGAAGTCAGTCATTTTTTTTTCCTGAAAAGGGAGCGGTAGGCCAAATATGTTTGGGAACCTCAGATTTAGAGGTTAAAATTTTTTTGATGAAGACTCTATAGAGAACCAGTTTTAGTCAGTTACTGAAGCTGGATGCAGAGATCATAGTCCTGACCGTAATTTCACTTTTATCTACATTAAGACCAAAATACATACTAACTCTCACTTTTCCTAGCTGTATAATGAGAGACTAATATGATCAAGCATGTAGTTCTTACATGCATGTGTGACATCCACTCCAATCATTCTGCTCTTATTCAACCCCCATGCATATTCTTACCCCAGTGAACTCAATTTCTAAGACCCCTTGCCCCCAAACCTGGCATATGACTCTCTCCTGAAAGCTCTTGGACTTACACCTAAGTGTAGTGATACACCTATCACTTAAATAAATCCTTTTGCTTTTATCTACACTGTCTTGTATTTGAATTCTATTTATAAACTAAGACATGACCCTGGGTGAGTTCAGCCTAGATGTTTTTCTCTCTGACCTCTGCAAAGAGCATAAACTTACACTGGCCTAAGATCTCTTGGTTCCCAAATATCAGGTGGCCGGGACTCATGTCCTCTGTGCTGATTAGAACTCAGGCACAGCCTGACAGTGACACAAGGACTTATCCCTTCTTCTCTGTTTCTGGCTTCTCTGGAAATTACAGCAGCAACATCAATTTCAGTGAAGGGCACTCAAATTTCCTTTCTGTCGACCTGAAAAAGTTAAATCTTATCCATGCTTAGGTTCGGCGAATCCCCTGAGATTCAGCCTGGCAGAGGTCAATTTCCAAGCCTTCGAGATCAAGTGGACCTAAATGTCCACTGGTCACTTTGTGAGACTTGCAGGATAGTGAATGGGCTCTGACCCTTGGTTCTGTGGCCTCCCCAATTCCTAATCTCCAACAACAGTCACACCTATTTAAATAACCCCCTAACATGGTAGTTAGAAATGACCACTTCCAAAATCAAAATATCTAAGGGACTGTATTTAAGCTACTTCTTCTCTTATACTTAAAATTGTAGTAAAGCTAAGAGGAGAGTTAGTTAGTTCAGGGGCACATATTGTGGCTTAAGAGTCAGGGACGTTGATAATTATAAAGGTAGGATCTATCTACAAAAGTATGATTTGGTTAAAGGAAACAGAGATAACCCTACACTGAGTTTTTTCTGTAGGATTTCTCACTTCTCAAGAGTGACTCTTAATCTTTCTTTCATGAGCACGAAAAACCTGGAGCTCATAAGTGCCTCAGGCAAGTGAGTTTGAAGGTCTTGGAGATTGAATGAAATATAATAATCAAAATCTAGGTCAAGCTACTATTTATTCTATAGAGGATTGTTTAAACTAATGCTTTAAATTAAAGTCAGAACACATTTTAATATATGATTCATACCATGCCTATCAGATACTCCTAATGACTGCACACATTGTAATCTCATCCCTACTATTTTACTTTGAGGAATTTTCTAACATCAAGTAGTACAGCCATTAAATTATCATTACAAAGATATCAAACTTCCTTCATTGCATCTAACTATTTCTCAAGACACAGGTATGCGGTATGGGTCTGAAAGCTTTAGAAGCTTCAATGTGTCTTTTCAGAGAGAGAGAGAGTGAAAACAAAGGATTATAGCAAAAAAGAAAAAATAAGTGAAATGGGATGGAGAAAGGAGCAAAGAAAAAGGATGTAGTCTGAGGTATAGCATCGTTCACCCCCAGAGAACAGGAAGCCAATGGTAGTTCTCATTAGCAGGAGTGGCACAGGTCTGATAGATTTTGTTAAAATTATTAAACATATAACAAGTAAAGCTGTTTAAGAATTAAAAAGCAAAATCTTGCAGGGGAGGAACAATTGGTGAGGAATAAAAATAATTATTCATCAGGAATGCCTTTAGTAGAGAAATGAACCTATTTCATCTATATTTCAATAAAATCATTCCAGTTTGTATACTACATATCGAGTGGACATTTGATATTTAGGACTATATAAATTAGCCACGTTAAAGTTTCTTTAATCTTCTCATCTCATTCATATAGTTGATTAGGAACACTGGTACCTTATACAAAAGCATACCTCATTCAAAATCAAAATAAATTCAAAGTGAGCCTCCGAATACCTTTAGACAGCTGCCATGCTAAAAATCTAGAAAACAGTGAAACTGGACCCAAATGCATTCTCTGTCCACATAACAGAGGGACTATTTGGAGTGTTTAAATCATATTATAATAAAAGCTGCAATTTTCGTGTCCTAAAGTTACAGATGCTGAGGAGATGAACTTGATAGCTAGGACAAAGGAGCTTCAACATTCACAGTAACTCCCCCAATCCAGGGACATGCTTGCATAGCACCGAGCCACTCCACCCCTCTTCCCTGCATTGTCAGGTTTGTCCCTGCTGGCCTCTGAGCACCTCTGGGTGTGGCCCCTATTTTTTTAAACTCCCATATTCAGGAACAATAATGGACCAGAAGACACTTGACATTAGCACTCAGAAACAAGGAGAGAGGCTTGAAAGTAAGAACCAGCAAGAGATCAGTAAGAAGGGAGAGAGACAGCTTCACAAGAGCAAAGCTCAACTTCTTTCTCTGTTTTATACTCCAAAATGACACAAAATTTCCAGTTGTTTTCCTTTAAAAATGATGACTAGTGGTCACTAAGAGACTCAGTATAAGAACTCTTAGCAGCAAAATTAAACAGGTAGTCAGGTAAAGGTATCCTAGATAATGAATTTCAAGTGGTCATAAATTTCAAGAGGTCATATGATCTGAAGAGGAATTCTTGCCCCAAATCCCAGATCCAAAATTAATATTTATTGTGGATATAGTTTAAGAATTTCCTTGATGGGACCAGGAGCTAGTTCAAGTGGTTGAGGACAAACCCAGCATGTTTGAGGCCCTTAGTTCAGTCCACAGGGAGTTATCCTCACCAAAAGAATTTTTTTCTTGATTAAAATTGCTTTAATGAAGGTTCAATATGTTTAAAGGGAGGCAAAATGCATTTTCATCAAGGATAAATCAAAGTCATTTTCCATGTCCAGAGTGCTACCACTGTGTATAAGGGAAAAAAAATCCCAGGGGGCTGGAGGGATAGTACAGTGGGTACTTGCACATGGCCGACCCAGGTTCGATTCCCAGCATCCCATATGGTCCCTCAAGCACCGCCAGGAGTAATTCATGAGTGCAAAGCCAGGAGTAACCCCTGTGCATCACTAGGTGTGTCCCCAAAAGATAAAAAAAATCCCAAACACTGGTGATTCAATGTCATCAGAATTCTCCTTCTTTCTTGATGTTTTAAATTTTTTCCAGTTGCCTAAGACTAAAGCAGTTTTCTTATGATGGTCGGAAGAGATTGCTCGGATGGGGGATGAGAGCTGAAAGTGGGTAAAGGAAACCATGGTGGCCTCGCAGTAGCTGAAGAAAAGTAGCTGCCATAGAGGCAGGCTCAAGGTGGGGGACAGGAGGAATATGGGGGACATTGGTGGTGCGAGATGTACACTGGTGGAGGGATGGGTGTTAGAACATTGTATGACTGAAACATGACACAAAAGCTTTGTAAGTGTATCTCATGGTGATTCAATAAAAATAAATAAAATAAAATAAAATAAAATAAGAATAAAAACAGGTGTCCTGCCTGCATGGAATGGCGGCCCCATGCTGTGAGGATCAAAAAGTTATCATTTATTTTATAACAAATTATAAAACAAATGATACAATTGTTCATCATGTTTTTAATAAGTATGTTTCTTTGCCTCGTGTTTTATGCTTTTCTGGGTGACAAAGTATCACGTTCATATCTTAGGTTTTATGAGTATTTACCCACCCATAAAACACAAATGACATTCCTAAGATGTGGGCTATCCAGATCAATCACTTATTATTGCATTTGTCTTTTCCACCAGCCAAATTTCTCCTCCTCCTCCTCCTCTTCCTCCTCTTCCTATGCTGATAAATATGGCATATAAAAAGTACCTTTAATCTATCAATCATGTAATATATTTACCTTTTAATCTGTTTTAAGCTAAATATTTAAAAATAATATATCTGGTGCTTTCTTTTTTTTTTCTTTTTTTACTTTTTGGGTCACACCCAGTGATGCAAGGCTATTCCTGGCTCCCTCAGGAATTACTCCCTGGTGGTGCTCAGGGGACCATATAGGATGCTGGGAATCAAATCCGGATCGGCCACGTGCAAGGAAAACGCCCTATCCACTGTGCTATTGCCCCAGCCCCTCTTGCGCTTTTTTTGAGAGAGTGATGATTAGTTTTTGTGTGTCACTTTGGGTAGATCATAGAATCCAGATATTCATTGAAACAGCCCATCCAGATATTGCTGGAAATAACTTTTCGATGAGATTAACCCTGAAAGCAGCAGCCTTAGAGAAAAGCAGGGAAGTGACCAGACTATGGTCCTGGGGCCAAGAATGAATTGAGCCTCCAGATTGCTGTAGGACCTGAGCTGAAGGATCTAGTCTTCCCTGCACCTGGGCTCGCTGCCATGAGGGTCACATCCTAGGGCGAGTTAAAGAACTGGCAGGAATCAGGTCCTCAAAATACAGCTCCTGGTCTTTGTCTCTCTGCATCTCTGCTTCTGTCTCTCCATCTCTCCACATACATACGTACAGATTCCGTTTCCCCTGAGAATCATAACGCACCGTTTCTCTATTCTCTCCTTGTCAACACACTCTTGTGTTATTGCCTACCCTGGCCTTCACCAACAAGACTGGAGAAATTCCAGAGGAGGCCTTGTCCACACATCTTATAAGTTGCACGAATATAAGCATTTCTTATTAATTGCTGTTGATTAGCCAAAAGGCAAATATTTAATTAAACCTTGAGAGATAATAAAATTGCACATGAATTATCTATCAAAGAGCACACAGGTCTGTACATTTCATTAAGATGGTTTCACTAATAATCATGTCTCTTATACCCAGCCTTTGCTTCAGCGGGTTGGTTTTTTCATCTTTTTTTTTTTTCCTAAAGATCCCTAGAGGGATGGTGTTGCTTTTTTCATAAGTCCTATGTTTGTTGATTTGTATTCACTTTCTTTCTCATCCATCCCTATATTAGACGCACTGCTGATCAAAACACAGAGAGGAACACTTTTGTTTATTCTCCTTGAAAATGCATACACGAGTCAATAATGCTTTATTCACATAGGATTGAATGACAATGAGAACTCAAACAAGAGTTTTTTCTGGTCAGGGAGAAAAACTTGGTTTTATATAATCTCTCTTCCGATTCCTATTTCCTAGGGTCTTTCTTGCTGCCGCTGTTCTGTGGGTTTCCGCAGGTCAAGGGGAAAACTACCAGGTGTGGGCTTGCGTGGGTTTGAATGTTTATGTCAAGTATTAAGGCAAAGTTTCCTTTTTTCCTGTTGCTTATTTAAGGAAGCGAACATATCTGCATGGGTGCATCCAGGACTGCACAAAGTGGCTCATGGATGTGTGCTCTGGCTGCTGCAGAGGCTGAGACAGCGGCTTTCAGGGGTGCCATCAAGACACAGCCACGAGCCATCCAACTGAACCTTGCAAAAAAAGAAAAAGGACTTAAAGACTTATTTTTCCACTCCATGAACATGTCCTCTGTTTTATGGTGGTGACGGTAAATAGTAAAGTGTGTGCGGATTTTCTAAATCAGGCTATTAATGATATCGATGTAACACTGGTTTATAAAATTATTCAGGCTTCAGTTACACACATGTATATTAGAAAAGGCTTATACTGCACTGTGCTCATTACACAAAGCCCAGTTTCTATTCAGCTCAATACAGGGGACTCTATATACCCAGTTTTCCTACCCTCCTGCCCCTTTTGGTATAACCTCTGTTTGGTTCGGTGACTTACGTGAAGTTGGGAGAAGAGAGAGATGGCAGCCTCGAGGAGGGAGTCTATCACCGCCCTCTCGAGCCACCTCGGCCACCCAGAAAGCAGCTGGGGAAACCTAGGACAGATGAGAGTCTGCATAATTCCTACAGGGCACAGACCTCCTGTGTCATCACATCAAGCTGCGCCTGGGGTTGGTCTGTTCTGTGCGACAGGAGAGAGGACCCTACGGCTTGAGCTGTCCCGGGGCTGTAGACTCAGGCTGCAGGGAGGGATTCCTTTTCCCAGCATTCTCAGGCTTGTCGCCTTTCCCTCCTCGAAAAGAATCTCAGGAGGGGGCGAGTGATAGAGTAAAACAGCTGATTTTTGCTTTTTTTTTTTTTTTTTTTGCTTTTCGGGTCATACACAACGATGCTCAGGGATTACTCCTGGCGGTATTTGGGGGACCATATGGGATGTTGGGGATTGAACCCAAGTCGGCTGCTGTACTATCACTCCGGCCTGGGTGAAACAGTTTTATTTAGAGATTATGAGGAAGGAAAGAGAGAAGAATGCATTCGAGCGAGAACATGGGACTCTTCAGAGGTGGAGAGACCTGAGGGGGGGGGTGTGCAGGACACCCCCAGAATGGGGAGGTATATGCTTGCCTTTACAGAGTTGGTTTTAGAAATTTTCTCCCAGACAGCCCCATGGATGTTTTCTACCTAGACACGAGTGCACTGGGATGGCCTTGTCAAGAAATTGGAACTTTGGGTGGTTTACCTTCAGGTCCTTTGTTCCCTGCAAGAGCTTCTCTCTGGGGTGGGCTCCTACATTTTCTGAGCCTGTGCTGGCATGAATAGAATCTCAACAGACTTCAGTTCCTGTGTCCACCAAGAGTGCCCTGCTGCAGGGCTAGCAACAATGTCATTGCTTCAAGTCACATTTTGGTTTAATTACTTCCAAATATGCCCCACCCAATCCCATCTACCTGTCACTTTCACCAAGAACTTATTGCCGGGGACCCCCACCTGCCTGTGTGTTTTGGCTTTTATAGTTTACAAGTGTGTGTGAGTGTGTGAGAGTGTGTGTGTGTGTGTATGTGTGTGTGTGTGAATGGTCTCACTCTTCAGCTTTGTACTTTGTATTCTTTGTAATCTGCTCATTATCCTAAAAATATATTCTGAAATGTTCTGTTTTGCAGCCACTCAGGGTCTCGTCTGGACGGGGAGCAGGGCCGGTTCTGCCGCCCACATTGCAAGATTTCCCACTTGCCCCATCACTGCAAGCTCCTACCTCTCTGTCCAATTGGCTCTGAAAGGTGGTGGTTGCCATTCTGCCACAAAGGGAAAAAACCCTACCCCTCCCGGGAACTGCATGGGGCCATAGCTTAGTTCACAGTCCAGGAGCATTTCTGCCAGCAGCCACTGCGTTCCGAGATTCGTTTGTGTGCCTCTGGGATCATGGCCATTCAGGAGCGGAGGAGCCGTTCCTGAGCATTTTTTTGTATATCAGGAGAGGTCCTGAAATAGTCCTGGTCCCCACATACCGGAGCCATGTTTGTAGAAGCTCATGGTCACCGGGATTCCATCTGGAGAAGGTGGGGAGGCTGCACCTGCTCCATCTGGGGCACCCTGGTGTTATAGGCTCGGTTTGGGGTCCTGAGAATTCTCCGGTGTTGTGGTGCAGCTGGCCAGGATTCCTCACTTCCATGCAGTTTACTTGCTAATGTTTGACATTAGCAATGTTTGCTAATTGCCTTCACACTCTATACATGTCTGTTATGTCATTGTAAAAGTGTATTTCGGTGCAATGGAGAACAAATGATTGTTCATCATCCTTGCAGGATGCTCATGGACCTCTGTGACCAGATGGCGTGACTGCAGTGGTTGACACAATCTTATGGGAGATCTTCTCTGTTAGTGAGACAGAGCTAGAAGAACTAAGGAAGGTGCACACGTTTCCCTGACACAGAGGTTGCTTCTCATCCAACGCAGCCTGGCGGGGAAGCCTAGGCAATGCTCAATGCAGGAGGCTCTCTGTGTCTGTCAATGGTTCTCAGGTTCTTTAATGAAGATTCCCAGACTGGAGTGCAAATGGAAAGGTTTATTGGAAATAAGCAGAAGGGAAAGGAAAAGAAATTTCCTTCTGGGGAAGAACTGAGTATAGTACTACATTAAATATGGCTCAGTTTTGTGTATTTTTTAAAATTAGGAAACTGGTCATTGTTTTACTTATCCAGTGACGACAATGCCTCAGAAAATGCAAAGATTATGCAGGGTGGTTTGGCTACCATTGGCCTTTTGAACTTAGCTACTTGACCATGGACCTTAGGTATTATGTGTTGTCAGTTTGTCACCTGAGTCTAAGTTTGGGGAAGAATCTATGGTTTTGGAGAATTGTTAACTTCCCATTTATCAGAAAGAACCCAGGAGTTGACAGGAGCGTTAAAGATGCAGGATATGGCAGTCAAAAATGGACTGCTCATAGCAGCTGGCAAGGGGAAACTGAGGCTTCCTCTTTATTTCGAGAATTGCTTGAGCAACATGATCATATTCTAGGCTGCAGAGGATATGGAGAAGCAAATTATCAAAAAGGTAAGAAATCCTTCTGGAAGGTTCTGAGCAAGTCAGACAGTACAATCCACTTTGTTTTCTAAGGCTAGCAGCTATTTTGTTCTGTTTCCCTAGTTAGAAACTTATTTCTATAACTTAGATAATTTTATTTTTGTGAAGCAAGTAGTTTTATTAAGAGACATTTAGAGAGATGTGAGGGGAGAGAAAGAGAGATAAATACTTTCTCAAGAGAGAACACAGATTTTTCCAGAGTGGTAAAAGCAGAGAATGAATTTGGGGAGGTCAGATGCAATTTCTCCAAATTATCTTGGCCTGGAGTTCATTGCATACATAAAGGCTAATCTGGCCATTGTCGCAGATAAAGCCTGAAATCTTGGTGTTCCTTTCAAGTTCTCCTTGGGACCCTGGTCTCCTCCTTTCCCTAGGGGACCCACGCTTGTCTGGTGGGGCCTCAATTTCACCATCCCCAAAGAACTCAAGATTTGCTTCTCAAAGAGATATTATCTTTATGTCTTTGAGCTACGTTGGACTGGGCAACTTCTTAAATTTTTTTTGTTTCCCAAAAGTTTATTAATAATAAAACTCATTATCAGACAGGCCCATTTATCATACATGTACACCTGTCACTGTCACTGTCATCCCGTTGCTCATCGATTTGTTCAAGCGGGCACCAGTAACGTCTCTCATTGAGAGACTTATTGTTACTGCTTTTGGCATATCCAATACGCACGGGTAGCTTGCCAGGCTCTGCCGTGTGGGCTCGATACTCTTGATAGCTTGCTGGGCTCTCCGAGAGGGCAGAGGAATCGAACTCTGGTCGGCCACGTGAAAGGCGAATGCCCAACCGCTGTGCTATCACTCCAGCCCACATGTACAACTATAAGTTATAAATGTATAAAGATGGCATAGAATCTAGTTGCAAATCTAGGGATTTTACAGGCCAGTTGTTTCCATCAACAACTTAGATTTACTTTGATAGTTTATATTGAATAATTGAAATCATGAGATAAAAAATGCTTTTTCATTGTCCAGCAGCCTTGAAATTCATTAATTCATTCACTGATTTTTTTTATAGGTCAGGCATTGTGCCAAGTACTGGTAATGTATAATCAAATAAGTACAAAGCAATAAAAAGTTAGAGAAATAGTATAGAAGTTAAGGTACTTCTGTTGCATGTGGCTGAATCAGATATGGTCCCCAGAAACCAGATATGGTTCTCTAAGCACCTCCAGGAGTGATCCGTGAGCACAGAGTCAGGAATAAGTCCAGAGCACTGCCAGGTGTAGGGCCCAAAGAAAAAAAAATAAAATAAAAAAGTATAAAGCAACAACAAATAATAGGTGGGCAAGTTCTAGGATAGGAGCCAACTAGGAAAACTGGGAGTTTATATTTATTGTCAGATTAATGTTTCACAAAAGGAAACCTACTTAGACACAAACCCTACCATGTTAAGCTGATTTTCTATTCCTTTCATGCCTGCCACCGTAAATATGGCAACTGAAATCCTGAAAATTCTGACTGAATTAGATCATGGGGTTTAATAGAAGAATAGAGATCTACTAGTTCTGCTGAAAAACAGTTTTTTGACTTATTACTTACACAGAAACCACGGCTTGTCTTTGATAGGGAGCACAAAACAATCAGTCGCTGGAAATAAACTTAGAAAGATGGACTTGGTTGGAGCAAAGGCTGAAAAGAGTTATGTGCAAAACTTGAGCAATAGTAACAGTGGAATGAATGCAGAGGAGTGCTGCTTAAATCCAGCCCTAAAATTGCCACTGGGAGAGAGGACTAAAGCAGACCCAAATGAGATCCATGACCGATGAGAGTCTCGGAAGTTCAATGCAGAGACTTTTCTTCTGGTATGCAGTTATTTAGGCCGAAAATGGAAAGGCACAACTGTGAGGCAGATCTCATTCATGCATAATTGAAACACCCAAGGGTAAAATAGCGAGGCACAATAGATGACATCTGATAAAAAGAGAGCAAGGAGAGAGAAGAAGTTAAAAACAAGATACAAGACCCCAGGGATCCAAGAAAAGAATACCTGACATAGGCCAGATAATCTCAAATGAAAATATCCAAATTACCAGACAATGCAAATATAAAGTCAAATGCTTGGAGGAGACATGAGGATTGAGTAGGAAAGTATGCTTAGAATATGAAACGTTTTAAGGCTAAGTCACTGGTATATGAAACTCTAATTCTAGCAAAATGCCTTCACCATAGTGTTTATGTAGTATTCTCATAGACTCCGGAGCAAAACAAAATTAAACTAGTATGATATTCATTCTCTTGAAAGAGGTATGGTCTAAACAACTAGATCATATATCTATATATTCATATGCAATATATAACTGCGTATGTATAACTAGGAAAATTCTAACTTACAGGGAGTCTTTTAATGTGTGTAATATAACTAATTTCTAGTGGCAAGGGATAACTTCCATTTAATCAGAGAGTTTGAAAGAACAATAGACTCATGACAAATACCTTTAGGATAAAGTAGTAAGGTGGTAGACCATGAAAAATGAGTGTTATATTTATTTTTCTTTTTTCTACCAAACTCACAGGTACATAAATACCATAAACATAAACACTATTGCTACTATGTACTCTAACAAACTGAAGTACAATATAAATTAAATTTTTCCAAAGGAAAATAAATCTGTCAGAGAGCCTGGCAAGCTACCAAGAGTATCTTGCCCACACGGCAGAGCCTGGCAAGCCACCTGTGGCGTATTTGATATGCCAAAAACAGTAACAACAAGTCTCACAATGGAGGCGTTACTGGTGCCCGCTCGAGCAAATCGATGAGTAACAGGATGACAGTGACAGTAACTTTAAAAAAATTGGAAGTGACTTCTTATATCCCAAACAAAGCAGGAGCAATGGTGAAAAGCAGTCATGCAAGCTTCCAGCTGAGGAGAGAGAACAAGTGTTAGACTATGAATTCTATGCTGTGAAGACTCACCCAGAAGACAAACCAGGTATAAGAAGCCCACCAGGGCAAAGCAGTCAGGCCCCTGTTTTGGAAAGCTACTTCTGGTTCAAATGACCCACTGAGTCATTTACAAATCTTCACCTTGTGAGTCCAATTTGCAAGAACAGAGAGGAGGAAGAGGCAATGGAGTGCCCTGAGTAGAAAGGGGTCCACCTTTCTCTGAGCAACTGAGGAAAGAAGGCCAAATAGCTGGGGTTAAGAGACCAGGAGAGGGGCTGGAGTGATAGCACAGTGGGTAGGGCGTTTGCCTTGCATGCGGCAGACCCGGATTTGAATCCCAGCATCCCATATGGTCTCCTGAGCACTGCCAGGGGTGGTTCCTGAGTGCACAGCCAGGATTAATCCCTGTGTATCGCCAGGTGCGACCCAAAAAGCAAAAAAAAAAAAAAAAAAAAGAGACCAGGAGAAAGTGCTTGGCTGCGTGAGGGAAGTATAACTTATAATAGGTCAGACCCAAAGGAACTAAAATTGGATGCCATCATTGATAAGGACTTTTAAAATGCTCTCAAAAAAAGTAATTGTTTTTATTTTGTGGGGATTGGGCAACACCTATCAGTGCTTTTCTCTCAGAGATTACTCTTGGTAGGGTTCAGAAGGTCATAAAGGGTGCCAAAAATAGAACCCAGGTGGCCAGGGTGCAAGGCAAGCACCCCACCCACTGTACTATCTCTGGCTCCAATAAAAAGAAAATGTTAATGGGGGACAAAGGACAGTTAAAGTCTCCCTCTTTGTAGAGAAAGACAGATCTTCCTAATCCAAATTTACATTCGAATCCTGCCACTTTTAGTTTATGTAATCTTACCCAAGATACTTCAGTGTTCTTGAAGTAATTTTTATTCGTATATCACATGGGATGAATAATAATCACTTTATAATAACAGTAAAAAGATTTACTCAAATAATCTGTAGAAAGTGCCAGAGACATGCAATTATTCAGTAAAGGTTGGAGAACTTATTTAGAAATAGATAATGGGAAGGATAAAAATTTAATTTTAACACTGAAAATTAATTGACGTTTTTAAACATTTAAAATATGCAGGATGCTGGAATAAGACAAAAAACATCTCAGTTCAGTGGACAGTACTGTATTCTGTTATTGAAATTTGATTAATGAGAGGAAAAATATTCAGGATGAGAGTAAAAGTTAATAGTTCACACACTCACTGTGAGAATTAACAAATAAGAAAATGCACTCATCATTAGCTAAATGATTTAATTAAACACAGATAGAGTAAAATCAATTCTCTGGTGCCAATTATACTTCATTAAAATTACTTAAAAAATATTGTCTAGCTTCATTCTAACCCATAATCCTGGACATCCCAAAAGTACTTCGAGCCTCGTGTTCTCTTGATTACTTTGTGCCTCTCCTTGGTATTGGGAAGAATGACAGAGTGCATACACGCACATGAATTACAATTGCATTGTTGAACTCAGTCTCTTATTCTCTTATGAAAAATTGTATTTTGTCACTGTAAGGCAAGATTGAATTTGGGGAGTTGGGGATGTATCTGTATCTAGATTATTGTTGGGATTTTTGTACCAAAACCAGCATGAAAATCAGTCATAACTAGGTGAAAACATTAGTTTTAGGAGTGTTTCTTATGAGAATGATTTTAGTTTCAACAGGTTAATTGGTAAATTGGCAAATTGTATTCATAATACAACATGAACTCTCTCTCTCTCTCCTGTTCCCCCCACTCCTCATTGTTCTTCTTATCCCCATGATCCATATTGTGTCAAATCCCTTCCAGCATCCTAAACTAGCTTTACCTGATCCTTGTCACATAAACATGAAGGCAAAAGGGCCTCCCAGACACTTATCTTTGGTCCTGATTTGAAGTTGTCTCATAGCTTGCTTGGAAAATTACATCATGTTTATTTGGATCATGAGATACTGTGAAACTTGCTGTGAGTTAGTCATTCCGATACACCTGTTACCCTTGATGTTGCTTGGTAGAAGCAATCGCTTGAAGTTTGATTCTGTAGACTAGGCTTGATCTTAGTAGATGTGTGAATTTGTATTAAATAATTTCTTAGAGACTCAGATAGCTATCACAAAATATTAAATTCTCAATTTGCAGCTGACTCCAACTCTGATTGGATCCCTTCAATGCTTTGAGTATCTGCATCTAATTTTCTTCTTTTTTGCTTGTGACCCCACCTGCCCACCCCCTTCCTAAGTATATGACAAAATATCTTGACCTAGATCATCTTGTACACAGATCAGTGGCCTATCTCTATGTTTTTTTACACTTTATCCT
Source organism: Sorex araneus (assembly GCF_027595985.1). Lineage (NCBI taxonomy): Eukaryota > Metazoa > Chordata > Mammalia > Eulipotyphla > Soricidae > Sorex > Sorex araneus. Next base: position 64,228,935 of record NC_073308.1, on the reverse strand, counting down.
TATTGAGGTACTGTGATTTATAATACTTTAATGATAGTTTCATGACATATATTTATTTGACTTGGCATTATCACTGGAAATAAAATACAAGTATTTTCCAAGGGAGAGTTTCTCTCCTACCCCCCTGGACGCTAAAATGACTAAGTATTTCTTTCTCTTCTTTATTGGTCTCTGTGTTGGTGTGTATATGTGTAGAGAGAAAGCTGAATGCATTTCAGGATTTCTAGAAAGGTTTCTATACTTGTCTCATGTTTTGGAAATTTGACTTGTGATTATAGCTATAGCCTAAATTGTGTCTATTCCTGAGATCCATATCATTATATATTTTTTATTAACTTATATATTAATATATTATATAAAGACTCATGAAACATTCAATATATCCCAGACAATTAACTACTCTATGTGAACTAAACTGCATGAGATTGAGAGATGAAGGAGTAGAGGAAGGTGGTAACAGACTCAAAAATCAAGAATCTAGTGTTTCATTTAACCCATCTCAAGGGATTTGTTTGTAAGCCCTATGTAAAGAGGGCAGAAAGTAAGATGCTATAAACGCTGTTTTTATGAGACTCAGTGGGACATAAGTTCAGGGGGTCACTTTGGCATCAATGTATCACGCAGGTTTAGAAATGCTCTCACTATTGAATTGAGTGGCTTTGAGTCCCTGAAGGTCCCTTTAACAGAACTTCTAGAACATTGCTAATGTTATCAGAGAGATTGCATTGTTTGCGTGCTAGCACTGCCAAGAAGGGCAACAGGAGCAATGGCCATGAGGATGAGGATGACAGTGTATGAGCAGGGCCACGGGTAGGCACCATGGTAGACGAACTAGGGAATCGGGGTCCAACTTATACCTAAGCATATGGGAGACATTCATGGAGACTTTAGGAGCCATGCAGTGAGATTTTCCAAGGAGTTAAAAAAAATATGACATGTAGAATCAAAGTCACTGAAATCAGGGATTCCTTATCTGACATAATGGTACTATTTGGGGAACTCTGTTTTACATCTAGTTATGGATTCCTTTGGATTAACAACTTGTTAGTACCCTTGAGAGTTATAAGCTGTATCTTAGCAGTCATTTCAACTGTCTTCCAATGCAGTTTAATCAGGCCGCTTTCCAAAAGTCACATTATTCTCAGTACCTGTTTCCCTGGAGAGAATTTTGAGTGAATGAAGGATAGAAAGAGGAAGAATTTTGGTATTAAGGTTGTTTGCTTTACTTTTCACAGCATAGGACACTTCAGAAAGAATAATGCCAACTTAGATTTATAAAGTATACATATTTTCACAGCCTTGTAAAATGATATGGTAATCTATGAGAGAAAGGACACGTGCGAATAGACAAAATTAACGGTAGCTAGGACTCAGAGATTTAAATTTGATGACAGATTTGGAATACAGAACCAATAACCAAACATTGGGGACAGAGAAGGGGAAGTAAGAAAGACCAAAATAGAAGGACATAGGGGCTTTCAAGGAGGATTGTGGATAATTGGTGGGGGGACGGGGGAACATGTGATGACGGAGGGGGGTTGCTGTAGCAATTTGGTATATTGACATCATGAACTTTAATAATACTATAACTTCCTATGGCTGGAGCAATAGCACAGCAGGTAAAGCATTTGCCTTGCATGCGGCGGACCTGGGTTCCATTCCTCCACCCCTCTCAGAGAGCTTGGCAAGCTACCGAAAGTATTTTGCCCGCATGGCAGAGCCAAGCAAGCTACCCATGGCATATTCGATATTCCCAAACTGGTGCCCGCTTGAGCAAATCGATGACCACCGGGACGACAGTGACAGTGACAATGATAACCTCCCAAACTATAATAAAATATGTAAGTAAGAGAAAGAAACCATCAAGTGCAGTTTTTTTTTGCATAGTGTCAACGAAAGTCCAACTTCCATTTTACTTTTCTGCCGCCCATCCTTATTATCCTACCAAGCCAGGAGTATTGAGACTAGCCTGATATTGCCCATCAATCTTCATCGATAGTTCATTTAAGACTGAAACACCCAGCTGGTCCTCACCCTTAACTTCTTCAGTAAGAGTCACTGTGCTTTAATCTACTATATAAGCATATGCATGTGCTCAATAAGAGGAACAAAATATTAACTTGATAGAAATACATTTCTAAGTGCTTCTTTTTGTTATTAGCCAATATTTGCTCTGTATATGCAAGAGGCTCTCCAAACACTGTATCATTGACTTAAAAAGGCAATTTGGCTTCTGCTATGTTAATCCAAGTACTCCAATTAGTTTAGTGCCTTCATAATTATGTATAATTCAGTTTGCATTTATGTATGAAATGTTTATTTCCATAATTGTAACAAGCACTTAAATTAATTACACTCTAACCTCTTGATTCTATGGGCCAACTGTTGAGTGTTTTGTTAATATTTTAGAGCCAGGCCTTTTTATTTTTGTATTTCTCTCCACTCCCCCCCCATCTCTAATGTGTTGCTTCTTACTCTTGTTTAGAATTCTCTATGGACCATTCTCAGAATAATCTTGCAGTTTTCTTTTATGACTGAAACTTTGCATTTTAACAGTTATCTGGAGATATTTCCTTCCTTGTGAAATATCAGTTTTAATAACAGGAAAAGAAAAATGCCATAAATCTGCACTAACCACATAAAGCTAAAGTCTCTGAGAGACTGATTAACATGGAGATGCTACACAGGGTTTTCAATAATTAGAGGGTGTCTTTGCATGGAAGCCACAGCAGCTCCGGCCTTGAAGCCATTTCCCAGGGCAGCCAGCAATTATTACAGCCCAGAGTACATTTCTGATACTCCACGCCTCCAGCAATTGAAGCTGTTTTCAAATAATGGTCCTTTAATTTCACAAAAAGTTAACATCACCTTGGATGCACAACACTTTTGTGGGTCCCTTGGCTGCTTGGTTGGGAGAGAGCCATTGGAGAGAAGGCAATTAGAAATTACTAATTTGTTGGCCTGGCACTTATGAGAGGGTAAGAATATCCTGGTCTCTGGTTTCATGATCCTGGCAGAGGGTGGTAGATCTCTCCCACAGAGCCCAAGCTCACCGCCTGCCCCATCAGTAAATGCGTTCTTGGGGGCATATGAATGAGTTGGCAGTTTTATTGTAGGTTTGAGTTTTTATTTTTTCCTCTCAATGAATTATAGATAGTAAATATACTATACAAAGGAGTCTTTTTTCCCCCTTTTCAGTACAGTGCTAAGTATGCTAGCAGCATGTAATAAAGGCTAAATGTTAGCATCGATGTTGTCAGAAAAAAGAAATCCGATAAAGGGATGCCATCATCAGTAGCAATAACGATCTGCTTCTTAATGCATAATTATTTGTCCATCTGATATGGATTCAATTATCCACCATTACAAACAACTACAGATAATCCTCCAATAGATCATTATTCTATTTGAGTGTTGATGAAAATGTTGACAGCGTGACAAAACTTGCTAATCTTAAGGCATTTCCTTTCTATATACCTCACTTCCTATATCAGCAACACTTACAAGAAATGATGTCATGATGGACTTCATCAAAAGATAATTGACTTGGCATTTTACCTATTCTGTCTTTGCTGCAAACAAATCATTGACTTTGACCAAAATGAGTCCAGAACCAAAGATTCTTAAACCTGGTGAGTACAAGGGGATGGGTCTTAGAAGTAAGGGAGGTAAAAACAGATAAAAGAAGAGAAAGAAACAGCCGAGAGAGTCCATCCAACTCTGTAGTGAATCATTTTTATATGAAAGAATTCAAACTTGGCCAAAATTTGGTCAAAAAATGACACTTCAATCTGTTCCATCACTTGACTATGGAAGAGATTCAGAAGCATCAATTGCCCTCTTTTTTGAAATTAAAATAATCCATTGCAAACTACACTCAATACATTGACTTTAGATGCCATGATACCAGTATAACACACAAATTTAGAAATTTCTGACACAAATTTCACCTTGTGCCTAATCCTAAGGTTTATTTCATCTTGCTGTATTTCTTTTAGAAGGTAATTTAAGTGATATCTGCATAAAGTTAAGTTACATAAAAAGATGATACTTGGTCAGTTTAATTAATAATTTTGATTTATATTCCTGTATTCGAAAGATTTATACAATCTGAAGAGAAAACCAGAGGACTGGACTGCAGTGGTAGCACAGTGAGTAGGGCATTTGCCTTGCACGTGGCCCACCTGGGTTCAATTCCTCTGCCCCTCTCAGAGAGCCCGGCAAGCAACCAAGAGTATCTCGGCCACATGGCAGAGCCTGGCAAGCTACCTGTGGTGTATTTGATATGCCAAAAATAGTAACAACAAGTCTCACAATGGAGATATTACTGGTGCCCATTGGAGCAAATCGATGAACAGCAGGACAGTGCTACAGTGCTTCCTGTATTCGATATGCCAAAAACAGTAACAATAACAGACCTCACTTTGTGTTCCTGGAGCGGGCAGACACGATTAGACTACACTAGCAAGTGACAGGGATGAATAGAGATGTTATTGACACCTGCTCGAGCAAAGCGATGAGCAACAGACGACAGTGATACAGTGATACAGTGATTCCTGTAAACAGCATACCATTTTGTGTGTGATACATTGAAGATTTAATAGCTTCTTTAAAAATGCTAGATTCTCATCACAGTTCCATTTGTTCCTGGGAGGTTACTTAACCTCTGTGATGCTTCTGAGTTTATGTATTTGCATGACACATTTTTGTAAAATGTGGCTAATATTCCTTATGTTTTCTTCTCAGAGCTGTTGTAGGAATGAAGTAAGTACTAGGTCATGTTTAAGCAATGTTTTTATTTTTATTTTATTTCAATTTATATTTATTTTATTTCAAACAAAAAGATGAACATACATCCTTATAGGAATAATTTTGTATACCCACTCATAAAATTCAGTAAGCCAATGAGTCTAAGAAGAAAGATAGATAGGAAATGGTAAATGATTATAGATAACTGACAATTTTCTATGTTGTTTTGTAAATTTTACCTATTTTTTCCTTAAACTTTTTTAGGTGTTAAAGTAATCCAAAAGACACCATTTGTGAACTTTTGCATAAAAGTCTCACAACTATCATTCAACTCACAAGCTGACAAAAAGGTAATTGTGTATAGATGTAGTCTTTTTTCTTCAATACCTATCTTAATGTTCAAAACAAGATTAGTTTGAAAAAACACGAGTGCCCAAGAACAGATGACTGGTTAAAGAAACTTTGGTACATCTACACAATGGAATACTATGCAGCTGTTAGAAGAGATGAAATCATAAAATTTGCATATAAGTGGATGGACTGGAGAGTATCACGCTAAGTGAAATTAGTCAGAAAAAAGAGAGGCAGACATAGAATAACAGCACTCATTTATGGAATATAAAGTAGCATAATAGGAGACTAACACATAAGAACAGTAGAGGTAAGGACCAGGAGGATCGACCCGTGGTTGGGAAGCTGGCCTCACGTGCGGGGGGGAAAAGCAGTTGGGATGGAGAAGGGACCAGTAAATAAATGATGGTTGGAGGGATCGCTCAGGATGGGAAATATGTGCTTAAAGTGGACTAAGGACCAAAAATGATGGCCTCTTAGTATCTGTATTGCAAATCATAATGCCCAAAATTAGAGTAAGAGGGAATGTACCTGCCACAGAGGCAGGGTGGGGGTGGAAGGATAGGGTGGAGGTGGCAGGAGGGATACTGGGAACAACGGTGGTAGAAAATGGGCACTGGTGAAGGGATGGATGCTCGATCATTGTATGACTGAAACATAATCATGGAAATTTGTAACTGTACCTCACAGTGACCCAGTTAAAAAAATAAGATTAGTTGGGGGGGCAGAGTTATTGTACAGCAGGTAGGGCACTTGCCTTTCACATACCCTATCTGGGTTAGATCCCTGGCCTCCTAAACGGTCTCCCAGCCCTGCCATGAGTGATCCCTGAGTGCAGAACCAGGAGTAAGTCCTGAGCACCACTGAGTATGACACTCAACCCCTAAAAACAATTGTTTTACATAACTGCATATGTTTTAGAGATACAGTTTCTACCTCTTCAAAGTATAAATTACCACGCCACAACCACAAATCACGTCTTTGAAAACAACAATCTGGAAGTTTCTTCATTCAGTTTCCTGGTTTTGAAATGAGTTTAAACTGGGAGGGAAAACTCTGATGTCTGATGCATTTCACCTTATGTAGTTAGCTCTGTAGGTTAGCTTGACCACACAAGACTCAGTTAAAATTAGTCAAATTAAAATTAAATTTAGTTGAGTCTAGTATGTACTCAACAAGCAGCTTCTCAAGATGTCTGCATTCTGGATTCTCGTGGGTATGTTAGAATAATGCTAATATCTAGGCCCCACCCACAAGATCTCCATTTAATTGGTATGATGTGCTTCCAAGGCAAGTTTAATGCACAATACAATTTGAGAAGCATTCCTGTGAAAAGTAAGTGGTGAATGTATACACAAGGCGATAATCTCTGTGCTGGATTTCTGGGCTTATCAGAATTATTAGTGGAAAATATATTAATAATTGTGATAATACAGACACAGTTCAGTGGCCCAAACCAGAAACTACTCTTCCAAGTTTAAGCATAAATTGAATCTATCTTGAAATGGTAAATGGCTCCTATTAAAACGTTTAAAAACACACACTGAGCTTTTGAAAACAACTTTGTAAATCACATATCAGAACTGAGCCATTCAGCACACTGTAGCCAAATGGTGAAGTTATGGCCATGATTATCAATTCCCAAAACAGACATCAGCTAACTGGATGAGAAAGACACGTTCCACAGCATCTGGTGCTGTGTTACATGAAGAGGACTCAATAATTATTTGTTAGTTCGATTTGTTTGAGTTTGTTTTGATCGTAAAATTGCTTGCGGCTCTGGAGATGAGATAGTCGAGGGTGATGGCACAGTGAATGCCACAGAGTTGGTAAGTGGGACTAAGGGTCCCTCAACCAAGGAAACAATGGGATTCCGATATCAAATTCCTGGTTAGATCATGAAGCTGACTCGGAATTACTAATACTGACCCATTACAGGGGCAAGAAGGAAAGGATATTTTGTTGCAGTAAAACTTGGAATTTGGTAAATGTAGTCTTGCAAACACTGTCATACACAATGTCAGTATTTTACTTTATTTATTTTTACTTAAAAATATTTTTTATTAGTGGATCACTGTGAGGTGTCATTACAGAGTTATAAACTTTTGTGCTTGCTTTCCGGTCATACAATGATTAAGTACCCATCCCTCCAAGAGTGCCCATTCTCCACCACCAATCATCCAGTATCCCTCTCAACACCCCACCCTGTCCTCCCCCTCACCCCTCCCACCCCCTGCCTCTGTGGCCGGGCACTCTTTTTTTTTTAATTTTTATTGAATCACCATGTAGAAAGTTACAAAGTTCTCAGGTTTATGTCTCAGTTATACAATATTCAAACACCCATTCCTTCACCAGTGCCCATATTCCACCACCAAACTCCCTGGTATACCCCCCGCCCCCACCCCCCACCCCCAACTGTATAACTGATGAATTTCACTTCATTTTCTCTTTACCTTGATTACGTTCCATATTTCAACACAAAACTCACTATTGTTGTTGGAGTTTCCCCCCAAGAAAGACAGCCCTACTACCAAGGAAGCATTTGATAATTAGTTTTCCATTAAAAGATTGTATGTTTTCAGTTTTTAGAAAAGGTCGGAGCTGTCCCAGTCCTGCATCCCGGAGCCGTGTTAGTTGCTGCTGTGTCGCCGGGGCTCCATCTGGAGAAAGTGTGCTGGCTGTACCTCCTCCATCTGGATCCCCGGTGTTGCTGACCCGGTCTCGGGTCCGGAGCATTCTCCGGCCGCATTGCTCACCAGAATGCCCCGCTTCTTCTCTGTTGAATGTGGCAAGATGGCGCCGAGGGTGGGTCGAGGGCCTGACTTCCGGCGGCCAGGGCCACCTGGAGGCTGGGCTGGCGCCGCCCCACTCCAGCGGGCACTCTTTTTTGCTCTCTCTCTCCTTTTGGGTGTTGTGGTCTGCAATAGAGGTATTGAGTGGCCATCATGTTCAGTCTATAGTCTACTTCCAGCACATATCTCCCATCCCCTCCAAACACTGTTTACCTGGTGTTCTCTTCTCTATCTGAGCTGCCTTCTCCCCAGCATGTGAGGCCAGCTTCCAGGCCGTGGAGCTAACCTCCTGGTACTTATCTCTACTAGTCTTGGGTGCTAGTCTCCCATTCCATTACTTTATATTCCACAGATGAGTGCAGTCTTTCTATGTCTGTCCATCTCTTTCCATGTCAGTATTTTAATATTCATTTCCATCATGAAAGAAAGATCTCACTAGACTATTGATGACCAGAAAAATTCCTCTCATCCCATTGCCTGCTCTAACAAACAGAAATGCTTATTATCAAATTTCTGCATTTTTCTAAAGTTTCATAAAAATAACATTATCTGGTATGCGTTCTTTTGTATTTGAGTTTTTAAACTTAGTATGATGCTTTTGAGATTACCAATGCTATTATACATTTTACAGATTTTGTTGTTGGTAATATTCACTGTATGGGTATGACACAATTTGCTTATTTATTTATTTGTTTGGTGGTCACAGCCAAAGGTGCTCAGAACTTACTCTTGGCTCTGCACTCAGGGATCACTCCTGATGAGGCTCAGGGGACTATATAGGATGCCAGGGATCAAGTTCTGGTCTGCTTTGTGCAAGGTAAGCGCTCTACCTGTTGTACTATTGCTCCAACCCCCACGATTTTTTAAAAATCCATTCATGAGTCAATGGATTTTTGGTTGTTTATTTTTAATTTATGGTAAACTGTGTTGCAGAATAATTTAGAATTAGTCCATAGTCTTTCGAATCAGAAAACCTGATTTATTCTTCTCATCCTCCACCATTTCCATGGAGAGGCATTACCCTTCTTGCACCTGGTTACTTTTCTTCTTTAACAACTTGGTAATATTTATGATATTCATCTTATATGTTTTGGTGGTATTCAGATAAGATGGCTTGGGAGAAAGCACTTTGAAAGCATAACAGTGTAAACCAACCAATAGAATCAACCTCATTTTGCATTTTAAACTCTTGACATGTTTTCTTGAGTTCAAGGTGGCCAAGTTGGTTGGTCAGGGAACTAAGGGAAGAGGCAAAAAGAGAGAGCCGAGAACTACTTTCACTAGAATTTTGGTCAGTGAGTTGAGTGGCACAGGAAGGAAAGAACCACTAATTTTATTGCCTCTGAGCTCAAATGTACACCTTTCATCCTCCTGGCAGGTGGATCTGGAATCTTCCACCCAAAAGTCTCATTTACACATAGCTTTGCAGAGAAAGGTGTCGCTGCCGTTCACCTGCAAAAATATTTCCAAAGCCCCTAATAAAAAGGTAACTCAGTATATGCTAGGAGAGATGGCAGGCACACCTGGGGATGAATGACAGGTAAAGAATTGTCATCTCCCTTCTCAAAACCAGGCTCATGCGGCTTGGCACCTGTGGCTTGTTAGCAGATGACTTGCAGATTGCTCCCCGCCCCCAACGACCACCATGTTCATTTGAGTGAGGGTCTACTTAGTCTGTCTCTACCTGGTTTCAAGGGCACCAGAGAAAACTTTAAAATCAACTTCCTTTCCAGTTTTAACTTTTTCTCCCATTTTGAAATTAGGTTTTCATTAGCATTCTATCCAGGATTTAATGGGGAAACAGGAATAACAATTTAGATGTGATAAGTTAGGTTATTCTTGAACCTAGCTTTGGGATAAATTATTGGCAATTGATTTTTACTAGAAGAGGTAGCCGTAGTTTTTAAAAAATGATTCAAAGTTGGGTCTTGAGCAATAGCACAGTGGGTAGGGTGTTGGCCTTGCATGCCACTTAAGCAGGTTTGATTCCAAGCATTCTATATGGTCCCCTGAGCACTGCCAGGGGTAATTCCTGAGTGCAGAGCCAGGAGTAACTCCTGTGCATCCCTTGGTGTGACCCAAAAAAGAAAAAAAAATGATTCAAAGTTGCCTCCATTACAAAACTACCTTGCTTTGGGATAAGTAAAACAAACAATCACTTGTATCACTTGTCATCCCATTGATCTTCGATTTGCTCGAGTGGGCACCAGTAACGTCTCCATTTGTTCCTTTCACATGCTAGTGTAGCCCAATGGCATCTGCTCGATCCAGGAAGCAGGAGAGCCTCAAACCATTTATTCAGGGTTTTGACAAAGAAATCTGACCATCTCATAGGTGGGCAGCCACGCGGTCTTTTGACATCCCATGGAATCCAGTCGGTAACAGCTCTAGTCCAGCAGTTGTCTCTAAATCGTGTTATGTGTCCGGCCCATCTGATTTTCGATGCCTTGGCTAACGAGGCAGCGTCCCTGATTCTTGATCATTGATGGAGGTTGGAACTCCAGATTCCTTCTCTCACTTGAGTGAAACATGATATTCCAAGCATAGCTCTTTTGATTCCTCTTTGGGATACCCGAATAGCATTCTCATCCTGTTTGCGTAGGGCCTAGGTCTCTGAGGCATATGTTAGTGCAGGAAGAACAGTGAAGTCGAAAAGATGTGCTTGGAGCCAGAGTTTCTTCATCCTATTAACCACTTCTTCAACGCACTTGAAGGCGTTCCACACTGCTCTCTTCCTCTTGCGCAGTTCTGATGCCAAGTCATTCCTCATGTTGATTTCTCGACACAGGTACACATAGCTGCTGCATTTGGAGATGTTTGTTCCATTGAGAGCAAATGGAACATCAGGGACTAGTTTGTTTTTCATGAACGTTATTTTGCTGAGATTCAGCTGCAATCCAACCTTTCCACACTCGAGGTTGAAGTTGCCCAGCATTTGTGCCGCTTGGCTAATGTTTGGTTTTATTAGAATGATGTCATCAGTGAAGCGGAGGTGGTGTAGTTGCCAACCATCTATCTTCACTCCCATTCCTTCCCATGCCAGTCTTCACATGATGTTCTCGAGGGTGGTACTAAAGAGTTTCAGTGAAATGGTATCACCTTGTCAAACCCCTCTCTTTACGTCAATGATGACTTCTTTGTAGAATGGTGAGATCCTGGTGGTGAATCCATAATACAGATCACGGAAGATCTTGATGTACTGAGTTTGAACGCCCTGCTTGGCTAGGACTTTGATGATCACTTCAGTCTCAACAGAATCAAAAGCCTTCTTTAAATCGATGAATGTTAGACAGAGCGGCATCTTGAACTCTCTCAAAACTTCAATGAGCTTGGTCACCGGGTGGATATGGTCGATCTCGCTGAATCCTTTTCAGAGCCCAGTGTACTCGCATGGTTGTCTTTCGTCTAGTGTTTTGCCTATTCTATTCAGGATGACTCAAGTGAATAACTTGTAGACGATGGACAACAGGCAGATTGGATGATAGCTGCCGATGTTGTGGGTGTCTCCCTTCTTGTACAATAGAATGGTCCTGCTGGTTTTCCATTGGGATGGAACCTTGCATTTGGACAGGTAACATGTGAAGAGCTGAGCCAGTGCATTGATGAGTACTGGTGAAAGATTCTTCAGGTGTTCGGGTCTGACCCTGTCTGGACCGGGTGCTGTAAGCGTCTTTACCGATGAAATGGCATGTTGAATTTAGGAAGGGAGAACTTTGGGAATGACATATCCATCCTGTGGAATTTGGCATGTGGGCAGGTGGATGTGGCTATCAAAAAGATCCGATTAGAAGTCCTGAATAATTATCTCCATTGCCCTTCTGGAAGATGTGATAGATCCATCAGGACATTGGAGGGCAATCACCTTGGTCTTGTAGTTGGTGAAGGATAGGCGAGCATTGTGAATACTTTTCCCAGCTTCTGCTGCACTGGCCAACACTGCTGCTCTTCTCTCTTTGAGGTCTTCCTTTTTCGCCTCTCTGCACAGCTTTGCAAGCTCGGAAGTTAGCTTGTGATTGCCTGAGATTTGTGCCAAACCACATTGGCAAATGAGCTTGAGAGTTTCCGAAGACAGGCGTCTGTTTGTGGCTTTCCCATTCTCGGCATTCCTCGTGCAGTCATGAAGGTGCCAAACCAGTTGATCTTATTCCTGTTGATGTTGTCAAGGACAGCATCTTCCCATGTTGCTGCAATAGTGCCAAAGAGCTCCCAGTTGGTGGTAATTCTGGGAATTCTCTTCTTAAACTTAAACTTTGCAGTTCTTTCTCCATGTTCTGTGATTAGAATTTTGCACGAAGGAGATGGTGGTCCAATCACTTTTGGAATTTGGGGACAACATCGACATCAGTCAGGCAAAACTGTTGCTTGAATATGATGTAGTCAATTTCATTGTGGAACTTTGCACCAGGAGACTCCCATGTCCAACTCTTAGATTCGGCCTTCTAGAACTGTGAGTTACCATGGATGGTCTTGATCAACATGATGAACTCAGGCAGTCTCTCACTCTGTTGTTTCATTCCTGGCGTGGGTCCAAATTCTTCAGGCAACCTTCTTCATCCTATCTTGGCATTAAAATCACCGACAATGATCTTGTAGAAGGTGTGTGGTCTTTTTTATAGAACTTTTTATAGAACTTTCTTATAGAACTTCTCAATCTCCATGTAGAACTTCTCAAATTCTTCTTCATCATAGTTGGATGTTGGTGTGTAGATGATGAAGATAGAAACTTCCGGCAGTGAGCTACATCTATTCAAGCGTAATTTAGGTTGTTAAGCATTCAAATGAATCAATGCTCATGGCCAAATTCATGTTGACAAGGACCCCGATGCCACCGGTACCTCTATTGTTGCATATTACGAGGAATAGCTCTTCTCCAGTGTCAAAAATGGCGTGATGTGATCGATGCCTTCTTTTTTCGGAATCGATGTTGGCCGTTGATGGGATAAAACTAACAATAATTTTTAAACATCCTTCTTTTCATTTAAAATGTATCACGAATAGTTACTAGCACTTTATCTGAAGTATCTCATTGTATCTTCAGTATCATGCTACAGTGAATTCACTGTATGAGAAAATGAGTCACAAGATCATCATCATTATCATCCCCATTGATTGTCAATTTTCTAGAGCGGTCTCCATTCATCCTAACCCTGAGATTTTAGAAGCCTCTCTTTACTCTTCCTTCCCAATGGTGCCACATTGGAGGCTCTTTCAGGGTCAGGGGAATGAGACCCATCATCGTTACTGGTTTTGGCATATGGATATGCCGTGGGGAGCTTGCCAGGCTCTCCCGTGTGGGCAGGAAAACTCTCGGTAGCTTGCCAGGTTCTCTGAGAGGGAGAACTAGGCTATAAGATGTCACACTTCTGGGAGCTTCATTTTATAGTCTCTGGATTTTGGCCATTGATGGGATTATACAGAGCTAGGGGCAGTTTCTGGGTGTGACCACCTAGCTACTGGAAAATGGTGAATCTGGGCAGAAGAGGCCCAGTCCCGATCCGAGCAGGCTTGGAGTCACAAGATATTAAGTAATTTACTTATTGAATATATAATTTGAACATAAAGTCTATATTCTATATAAATTCTATATTCATTGAATAGTTATTGTATATTTTATCACTGTTTCACTGTCACTGTTATCCCGTTCGTTGCTCATCGATTTGCTTGAGTGGGACCAGTAATGTCTCCATTGTGAGACTTGTTGTTACTGGTGTTGGCATATCAAATAAGCCATGGATAGCTTACCAGGCTCTGCCATGCAGGCGAGATACTCTCGGTAGCTTGCCGGGCTCTCTGAGAGTGATGGAGGAATTGAACCCAGGTCAGCCGCGTGTAAGGCAAATGCCTTACCCGCTGTGCTATCGCTCCAGCCCATGTATATTTTATAAATTTAGCAAAATTTCAAATTCTCCCTAAACTCAATACTAATTCTATAATTCCCTAACCCAAATCTTAAATGATTAATCATTTGTCTATCAAATTAAGTGTAGTATTCTATCCTGACATTACAAATCTCTAAAATTGTGGTATAGAATTAAAGGTTACTAACTTCCTTGTTCAGCCCTTTTTTTCCATCAAGTTCCTAAATTAAAGAACTTCAACTGAGAGTAATTGTGATTGTTGGTGGGGGGCGGGGGGCTGGGGGGGGCGGGTATATGACGATGCCTATGGCAAGGAAGTCACAATTTTGGAGATGTTGCTGGCATCTGATAGAAGTCAGTGATTCTTCCTTGACATGCACAAGACAAAGAATTATCCTTTCAATACTGCCAGTAATAGCAAGACTGAGAAACCCTGGCCAAACTGTAATTGTCCAGCCAAACCGGACAATTACAGTTCTGGAGTCCCTGTCGAATTCCACCTTTCTTTCATTTCCTCCTTCAGTAAGCCTTCACTGGGCCCCTCCTCTGTGCCAGTTTCTATTAAGTGTAAGTCATGATCCCTGATGTCATAATAACCCGTTACCTAGTTCTCATTTTTATTCCTCTCCAATATAAAATCCTGCCTGCTGTTCAATGTCCCTTCAAAGTGACATTTTCCTTCATGAGTAATTTTTTCTTTTACCTTTATAGATTTAGTCAGATTTTCCCTTAAAGAGTTTATTATTTTTTAATTTATTTTTTACTGAATCACTGTGAGATAGACCCTTTCAAAACTGTTCCTGATTAGATTTCAGTCATACAGTATCCTAACACCCATCCCTCCACCAGTGTACATTTCCCAGCACCAGTGTACAGTGTCCCCATTTTCCTTTCCATTACCTCTTTGGTCTGCCAAGCCCTCAGCATTTTTTGTTCAACTGGCAGTGCCCAGGGCTCTCTCCTGACTCTGTACTCAGGCATCACTCTTAGAAGCATGCTTGGCAAACTATATCGAGTGTTGGGAACTGTATTCAGTTGGCTGCATGCATGGCAAGCACCTTAATGTCTAAACTAAATCTCCTTCCCACCTTCTTATGTATCTTTACTAAACAGGAGGAGCTGAGTAACTCTGGGGAAAGAAAGGAAGGGGAGAGCGAGAGAGAGGTGTGACAAGTGGAAATTGTGGGAACATGATACGGGATCATTTGAAACATCAGGAATGAAGGAATCAGTCTTGGGGATGATGATCTCGGAGGATGGTGATCTTATAACATCCTATCATATCAAATATCAGAGGACTCTTTCTTAAATTTTAGTGGCCTAGGAATCACAGGAGTATTTATATGTGTATTCCCTTACACAACTATCAAACTTGAGTGTTTTTATGACTCAACATGAGAATCTTGGTTAAAATTCTAACTCAGTCTGAAAAGGGATCTGAGAATCTAAAGTTCTAAGAAACAACGTGTCCATGCATGTGCTTTGAGAGTCAAAGCAAGACTGTGCTGGTTCTTCAACTTTCCTGCATACAGAAACCACTTTAGGAACTTGAAAAATCCTGAAACCTGAGTCCTAGTTCTTAGAAACACCTGTTTAATTGATAGGGAGTTTTTCTTTTTTCTTTTCCTTATTTGAAAAAATCATCTACAGGCAATTGAGTTATGCAGTCATAACTCAATTAAGCTGAAAAGCCTTCATCCATAAATGCTGATTTCACAGATTGCCCAAAAATCTAGATCCAAGCCACACTGAAATCTTTCCTCCGTGCCTTTTAACTGCCACACACTTCAAGAAAAAGTTGTACAGGAAAAATGGATGATTTTGACAAATGAGAATAGTTCCAAATTTTTTTTTTTGGGGGACTGGAGCAATAGCACAGAGGGCAGGGCGTTTGCCTTGCACACAGCCAACTCGGGTTCAATTCCTCTATCCCTGCAGGAGAGCCCGGCAAGGTACCGAGAGTATCTAGCCCGCACAGCAGAGCTTGGCAAGCTACCCATGACATATTCAATATGCCAAAAATAGTAACAATAAGTCTCACAATGGAAACATTACTGGTGCCCGCTCAGGCAAATTGATGAGCAACGGGATAACAATGCTACAGTGCAGTGTTAAATTGTAAAGAATCCCTGTTCTGAAAGTGGGTTACTGAGAAAAGCATCAATACTTGGCCTATAGTCAATCCTCTTGGACCATTGGAATGTGAAGGTTCTGTTTCCTTATCTCTCTTGAACCCAAGTCTCCCAGCACATCCATCCAACTAGACTAAGAGAGAGAGAAGCTTCCCTGCTTACCTTTACATGAACCTTGACACAGATTCCAAAAGCAAATGAACCAAAATAGAGACACCTATTATGAATTTGGAAAAGAGACAAACTGTATCTTTACTATCAATGATGGAGCATCTGAGAAGTACGGATACACAGTCCTTGAACTTGTCATCCCTCATATCAATGATGCCACTAGTGTGCTTCCCATTTACCCAGGAGCACAGAGGGTGTAGAGTTGTGACAGTGCTTGAGTATACATGTATTTGCTACTTGAGTGCTTGAGTATATGTGTATGAGCGACTCTTTGAAATGGTTTTATACAATATTCCCCAGTTTGCCACTGGCTGGTTCATATGTTTCTAAAACAAGCATTGTAAGATAATGTTGAAAGTGTCCATGGAATGTGTGAAATGCAATAAGTGGCTCTCTGTTATCATTAACTAGCAGAATACCAAACTTTTAGACAATGCTACCTGTTGGAGAACCTTTTCTTGATTTCATAGATTCCCTGGAAAAAAATTTCATCAAAGTGGATCCAAAAACTCAAAGCCTTGGGCTTTTAGAAGAATCTCTTCATGTATGGGGTGAGGATGTTTTCTGCTGAATTTTTAAACACAGTTCATGGGGTTTCCTATGGTAAAAATGAGCTGCATGCTGAGATCTTTTTCCCTTTTTCTTCTTGGATAAGTTTACAGCTGGCATAGTAGATAATGAGAATGCTTTAGTGTACACAACAAGGCAGGAATTAATGCCTCTGTCTGACATTATTTTCTACTGACTTCAATTATGACAGGAGAGGAAAATAAGGCATGCTTCTCCTGTGTAAGTTTCATTGGAGTAGAAAAATATAAGGGAACTAAAAATCAAATATTCCACCAGGGAGTGCCTTTAAATCCATTTAAAAAACCATCTAATTTTGAGTATGTGGCAAAGACTTGAGATGATTTCTGTCATTGGGTGCAGCAATAAAGCCATTTCCTGTTCGTAGTCTGAGGCTTGCTTGTTAAGCCTCAGCTAAAGGTCATCTGACACTGTAGTCTATTCTCTTTGAGCATGAAGCTTTGAAAGAAGAACTGATCCCAAAACACAGGGTCCCTTTCTGTACTACCTTATCTCGGTGAGATGCCATAAATAAAACATTGGTGAAATAAAACACAAGTAGACCAATCTTTGGAGATTATCTGGAAGAAATGTGGAAAAATAAAAAAAATTGCTTTGGGGGGTACCTGGTAGGATATTTCCCTCCATCTTGTCCAAAATGTAGCTGCTTGTTTGTCCCCTGATGTAGGAAAGGAGGTGTCTCAGAAGACTCTTGTTGAGCAGAGTTACATCTTGCTGCCCTGCAGCTCTTGCAATAAAATGTGCATGCAAACAAAGCAAATATGTATATAAACCACTAATAGGATTCCTGGTGGGCAGTCCAGGCAAATACTGTTAACCAGTCTTACTCCCTCCAGGCAGAAGGAATAATTAACTGCAAGGCTCCTGATCCCTGGAAACTCTGGGTCTGAATAATCAGTGTTCCTACCCAAAGTCTGAAAAATGTCATTGAAGTTGGCAATGCTGCTCTTACACAGCTCCCCGTGTCCTTTCCTCAGCATCACCTAGTCTGAAATGGTCAATTCTCTTAAGGAGAGGCATTTACTCCCCTTTTACTCAAGCCCTTCTTTTGAAAATGATGAATTGGGGGTATTTTCTTTTCATTAGAATGCTGCAGTTTAAAAGCCCTCAGATCTTTTTGCCAGACCAGATATGTGAAAATTATATACTTTCTTCTTGGTGTTGTAAAAATTAAATGAATTAATGTATATAGGAACACTGGCCATAGTGTGATTGATAAATGTTAACTCAAACCAAGCTAAGACTTATTATTTTTAAAAAAGCTTTCCCAATAAATCTAGATATTTAATGAATCCCTTCGAGTTTACTATTTTTCACATAAAAGGAGTGTTGTGTTAAAGTACATTGCTCCAAGAACTCTTGTTTTATTGGTCTTTACAGGCACGACAGAGATCAAAGCTTCTCTTCGTTGTGGACTACACTGTACGACACACGATGAGGGATGGTAATTGTTTGCAATTATGAGTTACTACTTCTCTGGTGGATTAATTGTCAACGAGCAAGGTGACATGAGGTCATGGCATCTAGACCTATTTTATGATTTGAGAAGTACCTTCCCTGTGCTTCCCCTCCAGCAAAAGAGAAAAAAAAAACTAAATGTGGCAAGCAGGCTAGGGGTTCAATGATACCAGAATGGATGATCACACCAACATTACATGCTCTTTTACCTCCTAAATTCCTATCTAAAGATTCGTTCTCCTGGACAGCTGCATGCAAAAGAATGGGTTCAGAGCTCCACCTATCACCATGTACAAAAGTCAGATCAAAATGGATTAAAGGCTTCAACATCAGACAACAATCCATAAGGTACATTAAAGACAAGGTCGGCAAAACCTTCCATGATATTGAAGCCAATGGTATCTTCAAAGCTGACACACCACTGGTCAAGCAAGTGAAAACAGAGATAAATAAATGGGACTATCTTAAACTAAGAAGCTTCTGCACCTCAAAAGAAATAGTGACCAAAGTACAAAAACAGCCTACAGAATGGGAAAGGATATTTACCCAATACCCATCTGATAAGGGGTTGATATCAAGGATGTACAAGACACTGGTTGAACTCCAGAAGAAGAAAACTGCCAACCCGATTGAAAAATGGGGTGATGAAATGAACAGAAACTTTCCCAAAGAAGAAATCCAAATGGCTGAGAGGCACATGAGAAAATGCTCTACATCACTAATCATTAGGGAGATGCAGATCAAAACAACCATGAGGTATCATCTCACACCACAGAGACTGGCCCACATCCCCAAAAACAAAAACAGCCAGTGTTGGTGTGGATGTGAGGAGAAAGGGACTCTCCTTCACTGCTGGTGGGAATGCCGACTGGTTCAGCCCTTTTGGAAAACAATATGGACGATCCTCACAAAACTAGAAACTGAGCTCCCATTTGAACCTAGCAATATCACTCCTAGGAATATACCCCAGAGAAGTAAAAGGTATAGTAGAAATGACATCTGCATTTCTATTTTCATTGCAGCACTATTATTTACAATAGCCAAAATCTGGAAAAAACCAGAGTGCCCAAAAACAGATGACTGGTTAAAGAAACTTTGTACATCTACACAGTGGAATACTATGCAGCTGTTAGAAAAGATGAAGTCATGAAATTTGCCTATAAGTGGATCAACATGGAGAGTGTCATGTTGAGTGAAATGAGTCAGAAAGAAAGAGACAGACATAGAAAGATCGCACTCATATGTGGAATATAAAGTAGTAGAATGAGACACTAACACCCAAGAGTAGTAGAGATTAGAACCAGGAGGTCTGCCCCACAGATTGGAAACTGGCCTCACATGCTGGGGGAAAAGGCAGCAGAGACAGAGAAGGGAACACCTAGTAGAGAGTATTAGGAGGACCCACTCGGTTGAAAGCCACGTACCAAAAGTGGACTATAGACTGAACATGAAGGCCACTCAATACCTCTATTGCAAACTACAACACCCAACAGGAGAGAGAACAAAAAGGGAATGCCCTGCCACAGAGGCAGCGTGGGGTGGTGGGGGTTGGGGTGGGGGTGGTGGGAGGGATACTGGGAAAATTGATGGAGGAGAATGGGCACTGGTGGAGGGATGTAAACCAAATACAAACATGAAAGTTCATAAGTTTGTATGTACCCCACAGTGATTTACTAATAAAAATTTAAAAAAATAAAGATTTGTTCTCTCTCTCCCTCTCCCTGCTGCCTCTCTCTCTCCCTTCGTCCCTCCCTCCCTCCCTCCCTCCCTCTCTCTCTCCTTTATCTCTACTTTTTGGTCATACCCAGCTGTGCTCAGGGCTTACTCCTAGCTCTGCACTCAGGGATCATTCCTAGAGAGCATGGGGGACCATATGTGGTCCCAGGGATAGAACTCAGGTTGGTTACATGCAAAGGAAGTGCCTTACCCACTGTAGTATCTCTCTGGCCCCAGAATATAATCTTTTATGTTTCTCTCCAGTTACTATTCAAAAAATGATATGGTAAGCATTTACCTAAAATTTAGTTAGGGTCAATACAGAGGTCCATGAATTCCTTGGGACTCTAGGTTCAGTGGCATGCTTGGAGTGAATTTGAGTCGCCTGCAGATATCACTACTGTAAATTCAGCTGGGTTCCCTACTGGCTGGACCTGCCCATTTGTGAAAAAGAGGTCAGAAATACCTACTGAGTATTTCATTTTCATCAAGAAGTTTTTGGTTTTGTTTGTTTAGTTGAGCTCTGTAACTCATTTCCAAAAGCACCCCAATAAGCTGAAATTTTTATAAGTTTGCAAGCACAGATCACTTCTCTTGAATAGCTAAGTAAGGGAGACAGAGAGGGCTGAAAAGAAGTGTTATTGTGAATATAGTGTTTGTTACTGGATTAACGTTTTCTAACTAAAATTGTAAGTCCTCGTAGCTCCCAGGAATTTCCAATTAGACCTGACACCTCGCCATCACAGCACCCATCCTTCCTGTAGCTGGATGAAACTCTGTTGGTGCTGGGCGAGTTTGAAAGTAGGTCTTCCAACCAGTGTGGGTAGATAGATTTCTACATCATCTTCCCCACCCCTCCCCCCAGCCTGTCCAAATTCCTCTCATCACACCCACCCTGTCTCCGTGTAGGTTAGCTCCGAAAACAGCTGGGGTTTTTATTTGTCAACAACAGCATATGCCTGCACTGGAAAATGATCCTGCACTGACTGAAAGGAAAGAACCACAGAAAAGCCTCATAAAATCTGTGAGGTGAGCAGGGAGTTTTAAGGGAAAAAAAATACTTGAAAATGTCAAAATTTAAATGTAACCAAATGGAATTTAAGAAGTTCATGTCTGATGAGCTCTTCAGATAGGTGATTGAGAAGGGAAAATAAAAGTTCCATGCAGCTAAAGTGTTGCCATAGCATACCAAATATTCTTGCTTCATTGGCTTTGCCCTGTGTCAGAGTCCTGGC
The DNA here is from genome assembly GCF_027595985.1 of Sorex araneus. NCBI lineage: Eukaryota > Metazoa > Chordata > Mammalia > Eulipotyphla > Soricidae > Sorex > Sorex araneus. The sequence goes on along the minus strand of NC_073308.1, from coordinate 64,207,885 downwards.
CAGTCGACCCCGACAAACTGGAGTAGGATCCCCCAAGCCACCGGACTTACTCCCTATGGGAGAGGGAGTGGGAGAGGGAGAAGCTCTGCCCAGCCCCTCTGCCCACCGTGGCCACCCCACCGCCACCACCGAGAAAGAACCATGCAAAGGGGGGAGAGTTGGAGGTCAAGCAACTCTCATTTTATTAAATCTCACACACTGATATTTATACAGATTTTTAGGGCGGCTTGGATATTGTGAACACCTGCTTATCAACGCTTGTCATATACACTTTGCTGGGCCCTTTACAGATGTTAGCTAATGATTTAAGTTTCCCGCTTCTCAAGGCTGGGTATATTGGCTCAGACAAGTGGTGACTTTCAGGTTTCATCCCATTACCTCCTCAGCCAGGGCGCCTTTCTGGGTGGAGTGCTGGCACAGGGCCCTAGGTTCCTGTGAAGAGAGCCTGCTCCTGTTTCTTAGGGCAGGGGATTTGGCCAGGGTCTCAAGCCGGCTGCTGAGACCCCAACACCCTTGTATGAATTTGTTGTGTTGTCATTTAGGTCCTGCATGGAACTATATGAACTAAAAAAAATTATTTTCACCGTTGTTTTTGTTAATCTCCAACATGCTTGCTAAATGCCAGCCTGCTTAGGTTCTTGGAGAAACTCTGGTTGTATAAGATCTTGTACTACTTAATTTTTTAATGCAGGGGAGACAAACAGTAGCCAGGAAAATAGCTGAGGGGATCAGTGTGAAGTGAGGACAATAAGCAGATTAGTGTACTTGAAAATATTGGGGGTGGTTGTGGTCTCTTTTTGGATGGGTGGCAGGGAAGAATTTTTCAAAGTGTATAATGTACACAGTATGTATATACATACATATAACATATACAAATATGGATATGTATGTATATACACATGTGTATGTATATACACACAGGTGTATGTATATACACATATTTATATATGTATGTATATATACACACATGCATATATATGGACAGAAAGAGAGGGTATCTTGATGAGAAGGAGAAAACTTTATGAACATTTGGGCTTCCCAGGTAGAGCAAAGAGCTAGTGCAAAGGCCCTGTGGTGGGAACAAGTTTTACACAGACAAGGAGTGGGAAGAAGGTAAGTGTAATAGGATAGAAAAGTTATGACAGAAAGAAATATGCCGTGTAGTGCCAGGAGCAGTAGGACCTTCGGAGGACAGGTCAAAGATAGGTTGGCTGCTTTTTAAAAGTCAAGGTAGGCTGTCAAGGAAGAAATAACATGATCTGACTCATTTTAAAAAGATAATTTTGATTTTTTGTGGAGAATAGACTATAAGGACTATAATATAATGTAATATAATAGACTATAACGCAGGAAAGTTAAATAGGACACTATTACAGTAGCGTGTGTGAGAGAAGCTATAATTTGGGCTACCGTGGTGACAGTGAAAATAGAAGTAAAATGAAGTTGTGGTGCACTCCCATGGTAGTCCTAATAGTCTCCTTGACAATCCAGCCCTCCTCGACTCTCTGGAACCCTGCATATCCCACATGCAGTCACTCATGTTCTCACTTAAGAACAGTTTGCTGCAGCCTTTGTTCATGCTCATAAGGAGCAAGCTAGGAGGGGAAAAAGTCAATTGTTAGCGACTGTTTCACTAAGTCATCAATACCAGACCACTGCATCCTAAGAAACCACTCGAAGAAACCAGATTCTATTTTAATTAAACGTGTATCACGTAGAAAAGAGATTTACAACCAACCAACCAACTTGGGTTTATATTGATTTGTTTGTTTTTTTCTGCTTACAATCCACTCCCAGAATTCTGTTTACTGATCTCATCTCAACTGATTTCATCTATCTTCCTGGGCAATTAGATGAAGGATGGAGGAGAGCTTCCCCGTACAGGTACTAAGAGAATTTTTAGTTTACCTGGTTTGCCACACTAATGAGATTGAGGGAGAGATCTAGAAATACCTTATTTTGTAGACCTGCATTTCAATCACTCTGAGTCCCATTATCTTAGGGGACTTTTTCCAGCACCTACCGCATTTCCTGACAAGTTTAGGTTGAGCTGTTTACCCCATAACCCTGTTATAAATTAGGGGCTTCTAAGTGAGAATTGTAATGCTCTATAAATAAAAACAAAAAAAAAACTAGCTTTAGTAGTGTTTTTAAAATTCCAAGTCAGCTGTACTTTAAAGACCTCCCTGAGAATGACATATAGTGTCCTTTTAATGCATTTCACTTTTCTGTGTTTTTCAGATTTTGATTTCTTATAAATTGAATGTTTGTGGCAACTTAGCATCAGGCAAGTGTATCAGCCCTACCTTTCATAATTCTCACTTATGTCTGTGTAGTTTGATAATTCTCACAATATTTCAAGTTTGTTATTAGGATTGTTATATATAATGTGACTTGTTGTCAGTGACCTTTTATCTTACTGTTATACTTGTTTGAATGCACCACAATGGCTATCCAAATATAAAATGATGAAGGTAATCAGTGTTTTGTGTTTTCTGTCTGCCATACCCCTCTCTCACTCCTTCTTCTCAGATATCATATTACTTGAGACACGGCGATATTAAAATCCGGCCAACTGACAACCCTGCAGTTGCTTAGAGGACTCAAGAGAAGGAAGAGTTACATATCTCTGATTTTAAATAAGACCCTAGAAATGGTGAAGCTCAGTGAGGAAGGTTGGTGAAAAGCTGAAATACACTGAACGTGGAGCACCTCATGTCAATCAGTTAAGCCGTGAATGCAGAGGCAAAGCTCTTGAGAGAAATTAAAAGTGTTACTCTGGTGAACACAGGAGGGATAATAAAGTGAAATAGCTTATCTATTAGCTTATCTGAAGAATGATTTTCTGGTCTGGATAGAAGACCAAAGCAGACACAACTGGCCCAAGTCTAAGGCCTTACCTCTTCAGTTCCACGAAGACTAAGAGAATTAGGTGGAAGAAGTAAGCCACAGAAGCTGTCAGATGTTGGGTCATGCGGCTTGAGGGGGGAAGTCATGGTTATAACCTGACCGTGTCAGGTGAAGCAGCAAGTGCTGATGTAGAAGCTGCTGCAAGTTCTGCACAGGAGCGCTCGGAGGAAGGTGCCACACGACACAATGGATTTTTAGGTTAGGGGAAATAGCTGGTGTAGGGGAAAGAGCCTTCTGTTGGAAGATGATTCCATCCAGGACTTTCAGAGCCCAGAAAAAAAAAGTCAATTTTTGGCTTCAAAATTTCTAAAAACAGGCTACCCTCTTACAGTTTATGAATGTAGGTTGATGCCAATTCTCATTTACCATTCAAAAACATCCTACGGCCTTCATAGGATAATGACACTAATGCTACTTTTGCCTGTACTCTAGAAATGGAACAGCAGAGTCGGGATGGTAGCAGTTGTGCTTATATTATGATGCACCAAAAGTTTGAAACCTACTATTAAGACCTTCTGTCATAAAAATAATATTCTTTCAAAATATTATTGTTTGTGAATGAATTCATCCCAATAGTCATCCCAAAATATCTGATAGGGATGTATAGGAGACCAATGTTTACATGCCTGCTAACACAATATTCGTTCAGGGAGTAAAACTGACTTTCAAGTAATATATTATTCCAGAAATATATATATATATATATCATAAGTGTAAAGCTTCCACAGGAAGTGATGCATGGATGAACCAGGAAAAAGTCAATTGAAAACTTTTTAGAAAGAATTTCCTATATTGGGTGTTATTAAGACCGTTGTTATTCATTAGAGAAGGTCAAGATACCAACATTTATATGAATCTCGAAGAAGATGATTTCAACCCTCAGTGGTTGGGCTTTCGCCTTTCACGCAACCGACCCGAGTTTGATTCCTCCTCCCCTCTCGGAGAGCCCAGCAAGCTACCAAGAGTATTTAGCCCACGCAGCAGAGCCTGGCAAGCTACCCATGCATATTGGATATGCCAAAAACAGTAACAATAAGTCTCTCAATGAGAGACAGTTACTGGTGCCCACTCGAACAAATTGATGAGCAACAGATTGACTGTGACAGTGATGTAACTTTGAGAGACATCAAGATTACAGTAAAGAAAGCAACTTATACTGTGATATAGATAACTAAAAATGTAACCCAAAGATGTGACTAAATTGTTATAATCTCCTAATTTAGAGGAATCCATTATGACTTATTTCTTATGGACAAACAAAGGAGTGATGTCTTGAGATGAAATCTCATGGTGACAGCAATGTTGAAATGACAAAAGATTTAGAATATCCTAAAAGTTAATTGATATCACAGTGGCAGTTTTTGAGAATATTGACCTCAAGTTTTAAATTTCTAGCACAGATACAATGATATTACACAACATCATGCAGTACAGACAAATTTTTGTAAAAAGAGTCTACAGAAGTAACAAACTTCATTGATTCATTTTATGAAATTGCCCCCTCCCTAGCCTTCAGTACCATGATCCTGATTGGGCGGCACCATTGTCATTGTAACCCTTTACCAGCAAATGATTAATCACTTACTGGTTGCTCAGGGGATGGTTAATATTTTTCTAACCAATGAATTGGGGAGGAGGTTGTGTTTTTGGTCACACATAATGGTACTCAGGTCTTTCTCCTTGTTCTGTGCTCAGGAATCACTTCTAGCAAGGGTTGAAGAACCATCTGAAGTAGCAGAGATAGAATCTGGGTTGGTTGCATGCAAGGCAAGTGTCCTACCCATTGCCTCTCTGCACAGTTGTAGCACTGTTGTCCCATTGTTCATCGATTTGCTCAAGCCGGCACCAGCAACATGTCCATTGTGAGACTTGTTGTTATTATTTTTGACATATCAAATATGCCATGGGTAGCTTGCCAGGCTTTGCCATGCAGGCGGGATACTCTCAGTAGCTTGCCGGGCTCTCCAAGAGGGAGATTGCATTCTCTTTTAATTAAGATGTGAGTATTGTATAGTTAGACATAACAATATTTCACATTTAATAGACTATTGTATACTGAAACTATAGCTTTCTTTCATATGCAATAGGAAACCAAAATATTTGCATGACTCACTGTGTCATCTGATTTATTGTGGTGATCTAGGAGAGAATACAACTATCTCTAAGGTGTGCTTATATATTATAGAGGCAATTTTAACTTTTTCTATAATTTTTTTTCTTTTTGGGTCACACCCAGCGATGCACAGGAGTTACTTCTGGCTTTGCACTCAGGAATTACTCCTGGTGGTGCTAGGGGACCATATGGGATGCTGGGAATTGAACCCGGGTTGGCCGCGTGCAAGGCAAACACCCTACCCGCTGTACTATTGCTCCAGCCCCTCTATAATTCTTTAAAGAAGAATTAGCAATGACAATTTGCTTTCTATTTGATGAGTCAAAGCTCTTTACACACTCACTCACAAGCTCCAGCCTGTCTCGGTTTGTCTGCTGTGTGCAGAGCCCTCGCCCTCCTGCCTTTACACACTGAAAATTCTCGAGTCTTCATTTCCATGTGAGTTCTTTTTTTAAAATTTAATTTAATTTATTTATGTTTTATTTCTGTAATGAATCATCGTGAGATACAGTTACAGATCTACAAACTTTTGTGATTACATTTCATACAACGATCAAGTACCTATCCCTCCACCAGTGCCTATTCTCCACCACCAATGTTTCCAGTAACCCTCCCGCCACCCCCATCCCACTCCACCCCTACCCCGCCTCTGCAGCAGCCACACTCCCTTTTACTCTCTTTCTCCTTTTAGGTGTTATGGTTCACAATACGGGTACTAAGTGGCCATCATGTTCGGCCCATAGTCTACTTTCAACAAATGTCTCCCATCCTGAGCGAGCCCTCCAAGCATCATTTACTTCGCGGTCCCTTCTATATCTCAGCTGCCATTTCCCCCAGCATGTTATGGGCTCATTAACCCATCCCTTGGGTTGGTAGGGTTTGGGCTGTGGAAGTCTCCCAAGCAGTGCTCAGGGCCTCCAGGGCTGCACTTGGAAGTACTTGGGGCAACCCCATGATGCTGGGGAAAAAAACCTGAGTTGATCACATGCAATCTATGTGTCTTAACCCCTTACTAATGCTCAAATCCCCATTAATTCTTTTTTTATAATTAAAAAAATTGGGGGGCGATGCCGGCGGTCTCTCCACTGACATGTGATCTGGGTGGCTGCATGTGTGTACGACTGCTCTGCTGTTGATCGACGATGATCCGGAAGCCAGCTAGACTACTTTTGGTTCCAGCAGCTTCTTGCAGAAATGTCTATAGACTGTGAACTAAGCTATAGCCCCATGCTGCCCCAGGAAGGGAAATGATGCAATTTCTGACATAAATCTCCCTGGACTTAGTTACTAAAATACAGAAATCCTAAACCATGCGGCCGCAATTCATATCTCTTCATTCTCAGCAATGGAAAACTAATGCTCAAATGCTTCCTTTTCAGCAGGGCTGTTTTTTTGAGGGGAAAATCCAACAACAATAGTGAGTTTGGTGTTGAAATATGGAATGTAATCAAGGTAAAGAGAAAGTGAAGTGAAATTTATCAGCTATGCATGCGGGGGTGGGGAGCTGGGGGGGTGGGAGGTATACTGGGGTTTTTAGTGGTAGAATATGGTTGCTGGTGAAGGGACGAGTGTTTGAGCATTGTATAACTGAGACATAAGCCTGAAAGTAACTTTCCACATGGTGATTCAATAAAATGAATAAATTTATAAAAAAAATTGGGGCGTCACACCCAGTGGATGCTCAGAGATTACTCTTGGCTCTGTATTCAGGAATTACTCCTGGCATTGCTCAGAGGACCATAAAGGATGCCAAGGATTGAACCCAGGTTGGCTGTGTTCGAGGCAAATGCACTACCTGCTGTACTATCACTCCCAGCCCCCATTAATCCTTTACATTTTTTAATCAATGGAATTAGGGCCTCATATATACAAGGCTAGCACACTACTACCGAGATATCGAGACTCATCCCAAGCCATGACCAATTAATCCTCAACAAATCCACTTGAGATGACATATTCTGCCCTTCATGTCATAATTTTTCCACAACTATCCTTTAAAAAGGATTAAGACTCACTTTGAACATTGGTTATAAGAAAGATTAAAATTTTTCATTTCAACTAGTTTTAATGTTTCTTGGAGTATAATTTCAACTTGGCAAATGTGCTATATGAAGTCTAACTCATAATATTTTGATTGTTTACAATGCTTTGATATTTCACATAGAAAACATATTTGATTATAGTGTTATTATCACTGTCACTGTCACTGTCATCCCGTTGTTCGTCGATTTACTCGAGCGGGCACCAGTAATGTCTCTATTACACTCAGTCCTGAGATTTTAGCAGCCTCTCCTTACTCGTCTTTTGCAATGATTGGAGGCTTTTTCAGGGTCAGGGGAATGAGACCTATCCTTACTGTTTTTGGCATATCAAATATGCCATGGGTAGCTGCCAGGCTCTGCAGTATGGGTGGGATACTCTCAGTAGCTTGTTGGGCTCTCCAAGAGGTATGTATATATCTTTTACTGTATTTGGGATATGAATACACCATGGAGAGCTTGCAAGGCTTTCCCGTGTGGGCAATAGACTCTTACACTTGTCAGGTTCTCAAGAGGGAGAACAAGGCTAATAGATGTTGCTTCTGGGTGCTTGGTCTTAAAGTCTCTGGATGTTGGCCATTGGTGGGATTACACGGCCCCAGGGGAAGTTTGTGGGTGTGGCTGCCGAGCTACTGGAAAATGGGGGGTCTGGGTAGAGAAGGCCCAGTCCCAATCCGAGCAGGCATGTAGATATCAACCCCGGTCCCACACACCTGGGTTCCTCTGCCGGTCCATTCATGTGTGAGGCTCGTCCGAACATTTGGAGAGTGCCTTGAGCATGGCTGTGGCTGGGTTCCAGAGGTCTTCAACTGTCTTCAACTTCAACTATAGTATAATTAATACAGTAAAATATAAGGCCATGTTACATCACATCACATATTTATTAAGAGATATACTCTTTTCTTTGCCTCCCCAGTGCATGCGTGAAAGACAATGTTTATAATCTAAGATAGTATTGGCTATAAGAAGAGAAAACCAGCACCTTCCACAGGTCACTTTCCTGGCAATATCAATCTTTTTTACTTTTATTTATGAAGCTAGGTGAATATTTGCAACAAATGTGTCATTGAAGTTTTTCACTTAAAACTAATAGAGTGCAGAGGGAGAGGAAGTCAATAATTCCATGCCACCGATTCAAGTTCAAATTGATTTCTGGTGGATACACAGATTGAGTCAGACCAGTTTTGTTTCAAACTGGAAGGTTGGGGCCTGGAGAGACAGTAATAACAGGTCAGGTGCTTGCCTTGCAGTCAGCCAGCCTGGTGTGATCCCTGAAATCGCATCTGGTCCCCGGAGTAGGCCAGCAGTGATTTCTGAGCATAGAGCCAGGAGTAAGCCCTAAACACAGCTGGGTGGGGTCTCAAATCCCCTCTCCCCATATAATAATAACAATAACTTAAGTAATAAGAGTACTTTGGTGGTCATGCTCATTCTCACAATTATACAATAAAATTCAGGGGAAGAAATTATTGTATGAATTATTAAAAAAATACCGCATGACATAGTATGCCAAACATCATTCTTTTCAGGAACTTCCTGTCTTTACATTATTGTTAATATTGTTATTCTGTTGTAAACATTTTAGCTGTGGAATAGCATATAATTACCTGAATTATATTGTAAATATAGGTATATGTACATATATTGTTTCCCCTCGGTTGTTAATAAAACACTCCTGCAGGCACATGCATTAAGATATATACCAAATAAGAACCAATCAGGGAGTTTGTCTCAATATTAATTAATACAATATTCTTTTTTTCCACTAGTGGAATTTAAAACCTTCCCTATAATCACTTCAAAGTCTATGGTACCAAGTTCATTTCCATGCCAGGTACAATTGATTTCTAATCAAAAACATCCTATAATAAATAGATGCTTCATGGCATCTAATAGAAAGTTGTCGTTACCAAAGGATGTGGGACTGGTGCATAATAAGCCCTAATAGAAAACTTGAGTTCATAAGTTTGTAACTGTACCTCACGGTGATTCACTAATAAAAAAAATAAAAATAAATCTTAAAAAGAAAGACAAAAAATAAAGAAATAAAAATAAATTAAAAAAACTCAAGAAACTGGTAAACTAAACTAAACAAACACATTTAAAAAAAAAAGAAAACTTGAGTGCCTTACATCTTGAATTTTCCATCTAAATTCGAATATGTTCAGACTCTGGCTAGAAGCAGTTACAGAAAAGTCATTTTCTTGGTCGCTCTTACTCTTACTGCCTTTGCACTAGAGAGTAAAAGCATCAAAGCCTCTGGCCATCTGGGAGAATTAGCCAGTTAGCTCTGCTAAAGCACCTCTGCTTAGGGCTAATGATGAGGGTTAGGACCACGGCAGGAAGCAGTTTTCATCTCACCCATGGCATTGTCTCCGACTCTCCCCAGAACCTGGCATATTCTGCACCAGGATTATTATCTCCAAAAGAATGCTGGGAGCTTCTCAATAGCGTCGAACTTCAGATCACATACAAAGAACTTGCACGTGGTCACAGCGCCTGCTCCGTTTGCATATTTCAGATTGTCACTTAAGTTATTAATTAGGAGGCTGTCAGATGCTCTCCCTCCCATTTGGAGACGCCCTGCTGATCTGCTCCTTCCTGGAGATGGAGATTTAATCAAAAGACCTTAAGAGAAGCGCATGTGTCAGAACACAAACATTTTGAAATCCCAATGAAAATGCAGTTTAATGCAGTCAGTTAAATTGCCTGAGAGAAAATAGTGAAACAGCTTTCTTAAAGCCTTTCCCCTCAGGCCATTAACTAAGAAACTGGTCACTAACTGCTGGTAACAACCCATTTTGGAGGGATTATTGCTCTTATTGGCATTCTGTGGTTTATGGCAACATTCTGTTCAAGGTGTTAGGAACGCTAATGCAGCCGGACTTGGGACTTGAGAGAAACCTGTCCCTCCTGTGTGGTTCATGGCCCTTTATTTATTTATTTTTATTCCAATCGAAATGTACTGAGGCGAGCTGCGTGCTGCCTAGTTTATTATCTACTACATTTCTTAGTGCTCTAAGAAATATGCCTTACACAGGAGTCAGCATTCAAATCAATGGAACAAAAAATATAACATTTATTGTTAGTAAAATTGACTCATGCTGAAAAGCCCTGAACGAATGCTTGAGTTCAACTGGGTGTTAGGAAGCATTTCATTTGCCACCAGCACTTCACAGCGGACACGGCCATACGGGGTTCCCTCGCAGTGATTAATTGCTGCGGGAGCAGCCGTATATATACATTGCCGAACGAAGACTAATAACCAAAGTTATTGTATCAATTCCCCATAACTCCCGGTGAACCTATACACTTAGAAGCCTGTTCTGTGTGCTTTACAGCTGCCTGCTGCTAATGCCATACTTGAGCATTGCATTGACTAAAATAGGAATTTAAAAAAAAGGGAGTCCAGGTGAAGGGCAGGCAAACCTCACGCAATGAAAGGAAAGTTCACAGAGAGCTTCAGAAATATTTCTTTGTTCATTTCAAATGGCAGACACGAGTCAAAGTCCTGACAGCTGAAAATGAGCAGGAGTCTCAGTGAGCTGGAATGCAGATTACAGATACGTTATTTGCAGAAGAAACATGGGGGTTTGGTTTTTGTTTTTCCTATTTGGGTGTATCCAATTTTTATTTCCATCTTTTAATTTTATATATAATGTATCTTTATATATATACACATACATATATATATACATATATATATATATAAAGATCAGAACAGATCATTAGCTCTGTTTCTTAGTGAACCTGACTTTGCTCAAGAAATTTACATCTTTCTCTCATTTTCTGTTAAGGTTCTTATCCTGTTTTCTCACCTAAAGAATGATAATGAGCTGGAGTGAATGAGCTCTATGGGGAGAGCAATGGACCCAGAGACTAAAGGTAAAGGGATGATTGATGGTATGAAATTACCATAAAAGTACAATCAGGATCAGATTTTAAAATGAATTTTTAAGCAGCCTAAGAGATACTCTTTGATTTGCAGTCTGGTGGAATGGATAATGTCTCATTCAGTGGATAAAGTTTCTCACTGTGTGACTTCAGCTTTTTCTGATCTTTCTGACTGGGAGTAAAATGGAACCAAAGCCTAAAGTGGTTTTTAATGCAGAAAATATCAAACACAAAATTCTTAATGTCAAAACCTGGGTCTAGAAGGTGAGGAAAGAAAAATAAACAGAAAGCTATTATTGTAAACATTATTAGATTATTTTCTCCCTGACAAATGGGGTTTAAGAAATGTGTGTATATACATATATATGTATATATACATATATATACATACATATGTATATTTTTTAAGGGCAAACTTATTGACAGTTTGAAAAAATAAATCTTAGGCTGGTGTCAGATTTTAGGTTAGAGGTCTTCAATTAAAATAGCAAAGCAGAATGCATTCCAGGGACTATATGTCTTCTTTTGCCTTTTGGAAAATTGAAATGCACCTCTTAACCTAATTTGAGATTTACTGAAAACTTGCAAGGACGATCATAGCAGCCCCTGGTAATGCATGTGCAGTTTCCCAAGTGGTCCCTCTGGGCAGTCTCAGGAGCCAGACGGAACTGAGCACTGGATTGGAGTTTCGATACACAACAAATCACATTTAGTTTGCACATGTCCCAAGCAGCTCTAATTACAAATGGTGTCTTGGTCATGGAGAAATCAGGATTGAGCAAGTGAACTGTGTGCTTAATTTGCCTTCATTTTTTTCTCCTAATAGTCGCTCTTCTCCAGGATCTCATTCAGAATTTAGGGTTACCTTCCTGCCATTGTATTGCAGTCTGCAGGGTCCTCTGGTCTATGGTATCTCTCAGACTTACTTCATATTTATTTTTAAAACCCAGTACAAAACTGAGCTAAAACATTAGTTGATAATATAAACATTTGATATGAGTACTCAGAATCCATTTATAAGCAATTTCTAAAACAATGTTTTACTTATATATCATCTAAATGGGCTGTATCTAATAAATACACACATGCATATGCATAAGACAATAAAGCAATACTAAATCCTAATTATAAATCAGGAACTTCTATTTTAACACTGAGCCAAAAAGACTATTAGCAACTTATAAACGTGTCTAGGCTCATAATCAGATATAAATCATGAATTCTATTTAATATCTCAATTATCTTGGTCCTTGAGTATAAAATAATTACTAAGAAGTTTTAAGTCATGTGTTTTTATTTTATTCAATTTAAACTTCGATGTCATCTACCTCCGCAGCCTCCTAAGAACAACTCCTTGATATCTGATAATTCATTTTTTTATAAACTTTGTTCATAGCCAGGGGTATGAGGGTTTATTCCTTTTCAAAAATATCTTCCAAGAAGGCTTAAACATTTTTAAAGGAGGAATATGGGATTAATCAGCCTAGCAGGAAATATTTTAAATGTGCGGTGTTATAATTTAGGTTAATCTTCATTAAGTTCGGATCCCCTGCTTGAAAACCATTCCGCAGGCTGGGAAGCTTGAGCGTTTCAGAGAGTTGCCTCCAGTGACAGTGCCTATTTCTTCCCTCTGTTGACAGTTCCTATAATGACTTTAATCATTGAGTCTGGAAATGGAACCAGCTATTGAACAGCAACAAACTCAATGGTCAATGCCTGTGTCACTTTCCTGGGAGCAGGACTTCCTTGAGCATCAAGGAGCTCAGACGCAGAGCCTTCTGGAAGAGTGCTAAGTGCATTAACTCTCTGTCAATCACACCCGCAACACAAGGGCCACGTTATAACTATGTGGCTCGAGACTCCATTGCAACTTATTTGTGTGGCATTCGCATCTGTGTACCACCTATAACTAATGATGATTGTTTATGGAAAGGTGCCTGTCCAATTATTTTTGAAGAAACACAGGAATGCAGAATGACTGGAAGCATCAGGTTCTTGCCAGAGAATGCCTCAGGTAAGAGGAGAATGGCTAGAGGCTATAAGGAATCACAAGAGACAAGTCAGAGTCGTAAATTGGGAAACTGACATATCTCATCTAATATACTTGCTAACTAGGCCTTTAAAAACCTTGACATTTAACGAAGTTTGTGGGAAAGTTATGAGGTTTTTGTTCCTTTCTATCGGCTCCAACTCATTAATCCAGTGAATTAAGGTGTTTATGGGGGTTCCGAACATTAGTAGGTGCGGGGGCGGCTGCTATGGGAGCTCTGGAGCCGACTGGCTGTTTACCAGGCTGAGCCCCGGTTCAAAGCCAAGTCAGTCAAAACGGATACTTGAAGTTATTTACCCTTTTGGTACTGCAGGGCTCACCATGGCATGAAAGGAGCCTTTCATTCAGCTGAGGTATTTAAATAAAGCTTTCCAGAGACTGATGCATTTGGAGAGGTGGGGGCAGGGGAGGGGGGTCTTTACTGGAATGAACAGGTTTCTGGGGAATTTAAGAAAATCCAAAAAATAAAAAATAAAAACTTTGCAGCGAATGTTGCTGTCTGCTTCAAGATCTGATTTTGATCAAATTTATTGCATTTAAGGGCATAACAATGGCCCTCGGCAACATAATCTTTGGCTTACTATGTTAATGTTTCTGAAGTCAGATTAACTTTGCCAGCGGTGTTTGTTAAGCTCGGGAAAGGTTAAGGAACAAGGCAAAAGATGAATCATTTCTGATCAGAAAGCAGCTCAGTTTCCAAAAGAGGCAGAAAGAGAAATCGTGGTTTTTAAAGCACATAAAATAACTAAACTCTTTGGTTGGCATGTACTAAGTGTTTTGTCTAAAGGTATGACATTAAACAAAACTGCTTCAAAAAGAGGTATTTACTGGCTTTGCCTTTATCAAATAACTTTTTCCAAAATCAAATCAAAATACTAAAAAAAAAAAAAGTGCCAGGCTCATGTTTTTTATTTACTTTTATAAAGTGATAAATAGTGATATTTAGAGACTCTTAAGGAAAATGCAGGTAGGGCTGCCTAATAATTTCAGGTGTGGAATTTATTTTTTAGAAATCCTAAAATACTGTGTTTGGGGCTATTGCCTGTTTGCTCAGGGACCACAACCAGCTCAAGACTGGCAGGTCAAGACTCTCACCCTCGCTGGGGACTGTGAGCCCAGGATTCTAATATGAGAAGCTTGTGCTCCAGCCCTTTGAACTCTCTCCCTGGCCCTTAGACACTTCTTTGAGTTTATTGTCCGATTCTTAAAACCCATTTCTATTGCGTTTGCTTCTTTTACTATTTATCCACAAGCTGTTCATCTCTTTTGAAAAATTTTAATGAGGATTAGGCCTTACTATTAGGCTTCAGGAATTACCGCTGTTTATAGCATTTTTAAACATAGACACCGAGAGAGATCGTACAGGCAGTAAGGCACTCGTCTTGCACTCGGTTGACCCCAGTTCCGTCCTCAGCATCACATCTGCAACATACATGGTCCCCTGAGCACTGGCAGGAGTGAGTCCTGGGCATACAGAGTCACGTGTATGCCCTAAACACAACTGGGTGTGGCCCCCAAACAAACAAAATGCATTGGCTATATGGGGGGGGGGGGAAAGACAAAATGTAAGGTACATCGCCCAATTATTTATCCTTTGTTTACCTTGTTAAGATATTTCCCCTCAGCTAAATTGTCCAATGCCTAATAGTAATCAGTTATTTGTTCCTTTGAGGTGTGTGTGTGTGTGTGTGTGTGTGTGTGTGTGTGTGTGTGTGTGTGTGTGTGATGTGAAGCAATGGGGAGTGACACAGAAGAGGTGAAACATCTGGAATCCAGGACCTGCGTTCCTGGGCCTCCCATTTCCAGAAAGGCCCTATGGAGCGGAATGAGGTTGTTTTCATGTGGAAGTAAAAAATAATGATGATGCTAAGGGAGTTCTAGGATTTAAGTTTAGGTCTCTAACTGTTGGGAAGAAGAGAAGCCTGGACTCCACGGCAGAACTGCAAGGAGGGGCCGGTATGAATCGGCCTCAGCGACAGGAGCTGGAAGCAGGAGCTGGAAGATCTCGACGCCGTAGGGCCGAGGGCGTCCGGAAGGGCTTCTGAGAAGCTCCAGGCAAGCATTCTACAAGCAGAAAGTTCTCCTCTCCGGCTTTGAGGCCTCCGTGCAGTATCCCGGTCTGTTCCCCTAAGCCATCATTAGCTAAGTGTTACAGCTCAATCATGGTTCTCCCAGCAGGGGACCCTGGGAGCGTCCGCGCCAACCCTGGAGGGGAGCGTGCCAGAGAGAAGTGTGGCAGTGCCCGCTGGAAGGGCTTCTGGGTCAGAAGCACGGGCCGCAGCAGAGCCCGGCTGTGGCCCGGATCCACAGCCAGTGACAGGCCAAGATTGCCAGGCGTGAGGACGGAAGAATTTCCTCAGGGTCCAACAAACTCGGGGATGGGAGACTGGTCAAGATTCCAGGCGGTCGGCAGCGAGCAGGGGTGGAGAGCTAGGCAGCTGTGGATGGGAGGGGGTTCTCCGGATGAGTGATTTTGCCACCTTTGTGACGTGTGCAGTCTCTGGGTTAGACTGTGAGGCCGAGTCTAACCCAGAGAACTAAGCGAGACGTTCTTAGCATCCCCTCTGCCTATTGAGGAGCCGGTGTTTAGTGTCTACTGCACTGCTGTCAGCGTTGTTGACGGGGATCTCAAGGCAGGCCTTGTTCGGATGCCACGTTAGGGGGCGGTGCAGGGCGGGGGCTCCTTTCCTCTGCAGGTACTCGATCGCATCACTGCACACAGACCAAGACGCGTCTTAATGGCACGCTCACCTGTTGCGAAGGTGAACAAAGTTAGGGTCCCCAGAAGGCTTGTCTTTATAAACAAGGACAAATCACAGCCCAACAGGGCTGTTCAGGAGGTCATGAATCTGTGAGAGCAGCTGTGAGCCTCAAGGGGTGGAAACATGGAAGCAGAGTAGCTTGTGGGCAATTCTCCGGGTTTGTTGTTGTTGTCTGTTTTATTTTATTTTATTTTACTTTATTTTATTTTTTGCCAGACCCAGCTCTGCTCAGGGCTTCTTCCTGCCGCTGCGCCCAGGGATCACTCACGGTGGGGCTCAGGGTACCATATGTGGGCCTGGAGATCTAACCCCGGTTGCCTCACAGTACTACCATTACGCTTCTCCCAAGTTTTCTTTCACAAGGCCAACAGATCCCCCCCCACCCCCGCCAATTGTTGGCTGCTTTGATGAAGCCCACCATAATTTTGTGTCTCTGGTTTCCATTGAGACATCTTCAATTTGGAGAAGGAGGTGGACATCTGGCACAAACACAAGCACAATCTCATTGTCCCCTATCTTCGGTCTAAGGACAGTGCAGTGGCAAGTCACCCCGTGGGTGACCTCAGCAGTTGACATGACTAGACGTAGTGACAAGAACATGATACAGAACAGAAGGCAGATTTAAGGAGTGGGGAAGGGAGGTCTGACCCAGAGAAATCAGGGTACAAGAGGAAGTGTGGGCTACCGCAGAGACACAGCACCCTTATCTCTGCAGTTACCCAACACCCGGGAGTGTTACCGGCAGGAAACAGTAGGTGGCGGTGTCCCCAAGTATCAGGGTGGCCTCGGCTCAGCTGGGGAATGTTTATATAGCAGTATCATACTGTTCATTGGCTAGTAGGAAGAAATCTTAGGTACAGGCTCTATGCCAGGCACCTAGATGAAGGAACTCATTTAAATTCATGACAACTATCATTAATTAGGTAATGTTCGAGGCACACTTCACCCTCTGGGCCTTTGCACTTGTTTTACTGGACATGTGTGTGATATGGTATATTGGAATGTTCTGGTATGTACCTTCTGTACGGTAAGGCGTGCTTTCATCCAAAGGAGTAGCTTTTATGGTAGAAGTCAGGCATTAAAGCTGGCCCCTTGTGGAAAAAAATCTCTTGGTGCTGATAGAAAATGAAGAAATCCCTTGTGATATGTTTTTTTAATTTTTTTTCCCCTGGGAGATAGTTTAGTTATCCGTGGTTAATCCAGTCACCTTCCCCTGACTTCATTAGAGACATGGGCTTTATTCCTGACTTGGTCACTTTGAAATGTAACATCTCTCTTTGCTATGAAAAGGAGCCAGGGTTTCTGTGTGAAGGTAGGAAAGGAGAAATGGTCAAAGACAGAAAAGGGCAAGGAATTGGGGTAGATTGGGCTGGAGCAATAGCACAGTGGGTAGGGCATTTGCCTTGCACGCGACTGACCTGGGTTCGATTCCTCCGTCCCTCTCAGAGAGCCCGGCAAGCCACTGAGAGTATCCTGACTGCACGGCAGAACCTGGCAAGCTCCCCATGGCATATTCAATATGCCCAAAACAGCAAGAACAAGTCTCACAATGGAGACGTTACTGATGCCCGCTCAAGAAATCAATGAACTATGGGATGACAGTGCTACGGTGCTAACAGAATAAAGAGACAGACCAGAGGGAAATAAAAGCATCAAGAGACAGCGACTAAGCAAATGAGGGGGAAGAAAAGCAAAATACAAGGAGAAAGCAGAAAGCAGGAGGATTCGCCCAAAAGCAAAGGGGAGTCGATGTAGAGGTTTCTGAGGGCACAGCGGGAAAATTGGAGATAAGACAGACAGGATATGAGTGGGCTAAGACATGTAGAAGCAAGTGCCTACTTCCGAGGTAAGACAGGATTCATGATCTAAGGTCTTTCATTCTTTCTTCCTTCCTTTCTTCCTTCCTTTCTTCCTTCCTTCCTTCCTTCCTTCCTTCCTTCCTTCCTTCCTTCCTTCCTTCCTTTCTTCCTCCCTCTCTCTCTCTCTCTTTCTTTCTTTCTTTCTTTCTTTCTCTTTCTTTCTTTCTTTCTTTCTTTCTTTCTTTCTTTCTTTCTTTCTTTCTTTCTTTCTTTCTTTCTTTCTTTCTTTCTTTCTTTCTTTCTTTCTTTCTTTCTTTCTTTCTTTCTTTCTTTCTTTCTTTCTTTCTTTCTTTCTTTTTTCTCCCAGCAATACACAATCAATCACAACCACAATATCCTGTTAATCACTGATTTCTCGGGTGGGCTCAGTAACATCTCATTTCGTCCTTTCCCTGAGATCTTAGAAGTCTATTTCGACTCGGCCCTCCTAACGATGTTGCACTGGGGGCTCTTCAGGGACAGGGGAATGAGATCCAGCTTGCTACTGGATTTTGCATATGAATACACCATGGGAAGCTTGCAAGGCTGTCCCATGGGGGCAGGAAACTCTCAGAAGATTGCCAGTTTCTCCTCGAGAGAGAAGTAGGTGAAAGATATCTCAGAAGCGGCCGCGCGCTTCTGGGAGCTTGCTTTTAAGTCTCTCTCTGGATGTTGGCCGTTGATGGGATTACACACACCTGTGTTCCTCTGCCAGTACCTTCATGCATGAGGCCTGTCCAAACGTATAGAGAGGGGCCTTCAGCATGGCTGCAGCTAGGTTCCGGTGGTCTTCAGCCGCCGGGAGCTCTGCTTGGGGTGGGGAGGGAAGCTGGAGCCCATCCCCTCCGCGGGGCCCCTGGGAAGATAGCCAGGCTATCTTCCTGGCTTCCTTCCTCTCTGACTCTCCCGGCAATACACAGAGGTTATTTATGGCTTTGCACTCAGGAATTACTCCTGACGGTGCCGGGGGACCATATGGGATGCTGGGAATCAAACCCAGGTCAGCTGCTTGCAAGGCACACGCCCTACCTGCTGTGCTATTGCTCCAGCCCCACCATTTCTCTGTGATCTGTTATCTCGGTTATTTATTATCTATCCAAACGTTGCATTAAATCTCATGACATCATAGTTACAATTTTATTCATCACATTGCATCGGATTCTTTTCAATTGAAAAGAATATTGTAAAAGAGCAGACAAGAGAGAAGTCATTTTAAAACAGAGCCAGAGAAGCCCTGTAGAAAAACTACTTACTGTTGTGTTTTCACTGGCCCAAGGCCTTTAATATCTGGGCCAAATGGCTACTGTTTCACTAATGGCTATTTGAGAAGTTGGCAGGAGAACATTCATCCTGATTGCAAGGACTGATGATAGCAGACTTCTTACCAGAGTGTAGAATCAGAATCCAATGCAGGTAGCCAAGAATAGCCAGAACTTGTTAGTACTAATTAACTCTTTTTTTCTAGCCACTTACCACTTCTCCATTTTCCTCAGAGAAACATATCACAGTGTGTCTCTCCTAAAGCACACGTTTGGTCCTGCCTAAATATACATACCCCAAATTATAATTCTTTTGCTTCCAAACAAACACTATAACTCTTAACAACCTCCTGAACTTTTCTGGTTAATAGTATCATGTTTAGAAAGCCCCTTATCAATATCCAAGCCACAGAGTTTGGATATCTAAACACTAAAATCATGAGACCCAAATTTTAATCACCAAATTTGAACAGTGCCTGTCAAGATGGCAGGCTGGGGTTGGGGTGTGGGGGTAGCAGAGGGAACCTGGGGACACTGGTGGGGGGAAGTTGACACTGGGTAGCAGTATTGGTGGTGGAACATTATATGTCAAAATTTGTATATCATGGTGCTTTAATAAAATAAAATTGGGGGATATAAAGAAATCCCCTTATCCCAGGGATGGGAGTGATGTGTTATCTCTTGTAATTCATTCTTCTGCAAGCATGAACTGACCTTACATTGTTGGGATACTTCCTTGTGTGCTGAGTAGTACTAATCATTGTTCTTGACTATATAATATTACTACACCTATTGATAGATGAATAAATAGTTTTTTTTAACCAAGAAAATGAGATGCGATTTAAATGCTTTGGCCGAACTAGCTGTAAAATGAATGGAATTTGCGGGAAGATCATCTGAGGTCTGAGTTCGCTTCTCTTCCTGCTCACGCTGCCACCCACGCTCATGTCCTCATCAGCCCTCACTTGAAATGTGCTGCTAGACTCACCGTGCTCTCCATTCCAGCCCAGCTCAGCTGTCCCGCCATCTGCAACATACCCAAATTGAACCTTTAAAACTTCCGCCCCCCATAGCCAGAGATACAGCGCAGGCGGTAAGACTCCTACCTTGCCTGTGCCCAACACTCTTTGATCCCCAGCACTAAACATGGTCCCCTAGTACCGCCAAGAGTTGCTGCTGAGCACGGATCTAGGAAGAATCCCTGAGCGTCACTGGGAAAGGCCCCCAGGCCCTCCAATGAACAATCACTTAAAAATAAATAAAAATATTTTCCCTTCTGCCCCAGACAACTTTTCAGTGGTCCCCCACTGACCAGTTGGTAATGCGGAGTCCCGCAGGAACTGACCCACCTTACGTCTGTGGATCCTGTCTGCGCCCCACTCTGCTCTTTTCCTTTACTCCTCGGACATGACCCATCTCAGTGCTCTCCCGTTTTTCCTGTCCTAACACCGGTGCACTCTTTCCAGATCCTCATCTGGCTAACCGATGCTCCTATGTCCCATCTCAGTATAAAAACCTGTTTTTCCTCAGAAAAGCTCTGCCTGACCCCCAGCCCAGCCCAGTCACTCTGTTATAGAGGCTCATTACACATCATCCTTCTATAAGTCATTGGCATTATTACTCTTTAATACTTATTTGTTTGCCGTCTGTAACGTACGCTTCTCCTCTCCTATCCCACACACAATAAGCCAGGTCTACCTCGCCCATCACTGTTTCCCCCAGTACCTGCCACAGTTCATGTCAAAATATTGCGTGAAGAAGTGACTGAGATTTGCAGCTCAGACATGTTTACAGTTCCAAGGGGTCGGTCTCAGCTGGAGCACAGACAATGGTTTCTCTGCATTTACTGGAAGAAAGTGGAGAGAAGACCCTGTCTGCCTCTTCCTCCCGCGGGCAGTTAGTCTGCGTGGACTCAGCACTGGAGCACTGATAACTAAACAGGGAGAGAGCTAGGTCGCTAGATAGCTGGACAGGTAGGCAGAGGACAGAGCCAGCCAGCCTGTGACCATGCCACATGCAGAGGAAAGCTGGCTTTTGTCCCAACGTGCTGCTCACTGTGCTGTAAAGAGAGCACTGGCGATTCTTGTAAGTTTCGTTGGAGTCTGTCTGAAGGGCATTATGGAAAGAAGTTGAAAAGAAGCATTACCAGAACTTTAAAGAAAAATGAGAAAATAATCTACTTCCTTGACACAAATCTTCCCGGTAAATCTATTATCCTCTCCCTGTGTGCAATCACAGATTTCTCCACGTCTCCCTCCATGTCTTCCTAAAAAACAAACAAACAAGTGAACAGGGTTCAAAATCTGATTCCTGGTGCAAGGAGTATTTTCTAACGTCCCTGGATGACCCCATCCCAGGACATTTGACCACACGTTTACAGTTGGGCAGAGTACACTTTAATCCCTAGCATCTTTCATATGCCATCTGAGATTCTAATTGATTGTTTCAAACAAACTGGCATAAGCCGTCCTATCATGTGTCTGCTCCTTTCCTGTGGAGATGGGGACGAGGGAAAGTGAAGCACTTGTTAACAGAAGGCCCTACAGGAAAGGATATTAAGTGATCATATACAACTGCTCGAATCTGGGGCCTCTCTTCTGCTTGTAGTTTTCAGGATTCAGGCCTGCCTGCCAGTAGTATTAAATACTTAGGCTCCCTCGTCATAAAGAGATACCACACTCACAATTGTCTTCTGAGTGGTTGGAGCAGCCGATGTCTGTGTCATAATTCATAGTTAAACACACTCTCCTGACGTGTCTATCCATTTACTCAGTGGCCATCTGTGGAACCAATGTGGATAAAAATGGAATTTGTGGGGCAAGAAAAGTGCATTGAGACTCACTGAGTTGGACAGACAGAGTTGGAAGGTTGTTCCTAATCTAGCACCTGTCTCCACCATCCTGCCATCTGTCCCATCACTCTACCCGTCCAGCCTCCTTTTTGCCCCTATAATTATCTTGTCGAGGAGAGTACATCTCACGTGGATTTAATGTCTGTTTAATATGGCCCCTGGCATTTAGTGTGTTGGTTTCTCTAAGTTACTGTTTTTGTTCTTGTTACAAATTTATGTGTATGTGCCTGTGTTTAATTTGGATGGTGACTCCATCTCAGGCAAGAGGCAGTTTAGATGCTTTGTAAAGAGACGAAATCAAATGTGCAGATGCTGGTTCATCCGAAGCTATAGGTGAAACAGAACAATGATGGATTCATACTTCACGGCTTGCAGAGAAGCTAAAAAGAGGTTACTATCTCAATGCACTCTTTATACTTCTCTCAAATTTTCTATATGAATATAGCCATCATCTATACATATGTATGTAGTTTTAAAGAAAAGGAAAGGCAAATATGGAACCCATATATGCTCTATGTTGTTGGTATGCATTATACTATTTATTTTTATATAATTTAGTATATTTTCATATACTCTACTTTTTTATATCATAACCAAATTCTTCAAGGTAAAGTAAGAATTTTAAGACAAGGGACCAGATAATAAAGACAGAATTTAAGTACCATGGGTCATAAATCTCAGTCTATCGTTCTAAAATTATGTTTGTTCCTTTAAACAGTTGAATACCTTAGTTCAACATCAATAGATGTTTAAACATCTATTGTTGTTTTTTCTCGAGCAGGCACCAGTAATGTCTCCACCATGAGACTTGTTACTATTGTTGTTTAGATGTTTACAACTAAAATGTTTGAACTCAAATAAAATGTTAAACCAATTGTATGCTTGTTCTATTTATTTATTTATTTATTTATTTATTTATTTTTGCTTTTTGGGTCACACCCAGCGATGCTCAGGGGTTACTCCTGGCTTTGCACTCAGGAATTACTCCTGGCGGTGCTTGGGGGACCATATGGGATGCCGGGGATCGAACCCAGGTCGGCACCGTGCAATATGCTTGTTCTATTTATACCCATTCCTTCATACAAAATATATTTTGATTGCCAACTACATATCAAATACTGGTATCAGCATGTAGATAAAATAAAAAGCAAGATGGAAATATTCTCTTATCATGGAACTGAGTGTGTGTCTGAGACCTTATCACAAACAAAACTGGCCCCTCTGTATTCTGATATGGTATATATCTTAATGGGGACTGACCTAGAATGTTGTGAAGGAGAAGAAAGAGAAGGAGAAATTGGAGGAGGAGGAGGAGGAGGAGGAGGAGGAGGAGGAGGAGAGGAGGAGGAGGAGAGGAGGAGGAGGAAGAGAAGGAAAAATAAAGAATAATTCTATTTCTACCATCAAAACAGTGTACAGAGGTCATCGCAACTGCATAGGGTAAGAGCTCACCCAGAAGAATATGTCATACCAGTGTCATTCATAATGACAGTGACTGTTATTTCTGTAGCTTCTTGACTTATTTTGTCATTTAACCCTGATACTTTTTGATGATATTTTATTCAACTATATTTCAATCATTATAGCTTAAGTGCATAGCTTGTGCTAGTTATGAGATTGTTGTTTATTTACTTTGATTTATTTATTGGTTTCTAAGGTGCTAGTTTTATTTATAAAACATCTATCACTGAAACACCAATTCCTACTTCTCACCAAACAGAAAAGGAAAACAAGAAACCACAGGAAGAACCTTAGGAAGAAACCATGGTGAGAAATTCTCAATTTCACTAAACTACAAATCCAATTTTAGTTTTCTTAGGATAATTTTTAAATGTTTTGGAGAACTCACACAATAAATGGCTAAGGCATTTGAATTATAATTTTAGCCTATGCCTCATTTTTAAAACTAATTTTTATTAAGGTACTATTATTTACAAAGTTATTTGAAGTTGAATTTCAGGCATACAGTGTTCCAACACCCATCCCACCACCAGTGTCAACTTTCCTCCACCTGAGTTGAAGAATTCCTTCCTCCAGAACTACAAGAAACAAATATCTGCTGTTTAAGCCACCCAGGTTATGGTAATAGGGTCTATGAGACCCAAAGTCTTAGATATCCAGAGAAGTCTTTTTTAAAAAAAATTTTTTAGTGAAACAACTTGAGATACAATTACAGACTTACACACTTTCATGATTAAGCGTCAGTCATACAATGGTCAAGTACCCATCCCTCCACCAGCGCCCATTCTCTACCACCAATGTTCCCAGGATCCCTCCCGCTACCCCCACCCCACCCCTCCCCATCCCCCCATCCGCCCCGCCTCTGTGGCAGGCACATTCCCTTTTACTCTCCAGGAGGAAGACTTAGGGAGAGAATGGGAAAAGTTGAACTTAAAAGTCAGACATGCTCCCAAAAGATGATAATCAAGCTCTTTATATTTGGATGGCTTCATAGACATTGCTTACTTAGTTTTTAATGAGGACAGTAATAGTATCGTATTACAAGTGCAATGCTGGTATGTCTACCACCAGAGTGCCTCGATCCCTCCAACTTTACCCCCAGGCCCCTCCAGCACCCAGCAACTCTAGATCCTAGCTCTGGAGGTTGTTTCCATTTGGGTACTGTGTAATCTCTTGCTTTTTTCCCCTTTGTATCATGAAATGAGTGAGATCGTCTAGTGTTTATTTTCTAACTTGTTTCACTTCGTTTGATTTCCAATCCCATCCAAGTGGCCTGATATCATCTTTTTCTCATAGCTCAGTAGAATTCAATTGTTCAATTATACCACGGTTTCTCTATACTCTCAGCTGTAGTCGGACCTTTGGGTTGTTTTCATATCATCGTTATTATAAGTCATACTGCTGAATATAGGTGTGCACATGTCCTTTCAGAGTTTTTGTGTTTGGAGGATAGATGCCCAGGCATGGATGGCTTATTTTAACCTGGAGTCAACACGATAATTGATGTACACCAAAGCAGGTCAATAAGCTTGGTATGTTTAAGCCATTAGGATTGAAGGGGGCCTCCAAAGTGTGAAGGGACTTGGGGGGAAATGAGGTCTGGGTGCTAGTTCCATCTCAACTACTGTGCAAGTTCATCAGATGGCTTAGTTTATAAACGTTGCTGTACAAGGCATCAAAATACATCTAGATTATTTCTTCTTCTTCTTCTTCTTCTTCTTCTTCTTCTTCTTCTTCTTCTTCTTCTTCTTCTTCTTCTTCTTCTTCTTCTTCTTCTTCTTCTTCTTCTTCTTCTTCTTCTTCTTCTTCTTCTTCTTCTTCTTCTTCTTCTTCTTCTTCTTCTTCTTCTTCTTCTTCTTCTTCTTCTTCTTCTTCTTCTTCTTCTTCTTCTTCTTCTTCTTCTTTTTTGCTTTTTGGCTCACACCCAGCAATGCTCAGGGGTTAACTCCTGGATCTGCACTCAGGAATATCTCCTGGAGATGCTCGGAGGACCATGTGGAATGCTGGGAATTGAACCCGGGTCGGCCAAGTTCAAGGCAAACACCCTACCCGCTGTGCTATCGCTCCAGCCCCTACCTTTCTTATTCTGAACCCTCACCAAGCACTATAATATGTGCTAAAGTTTTGGGAATTCAGATGTTTGATTTAGCTAGAGAGAATAATTTGCAATATGTTTTACCAGGAGAAAAGTAGTATCACCATCTTCAACATCTTTAAACATAATGTCTTTGTTTTTGCTGCATTTGTAGGCTAAAGAGAACCAGAAACAGACATTGGCTCCAATAGTTCCTGGAAGTGGTTTTATCCCCCAGTCTTGGGGCATTGGAGCAATCTAACTCCTGGATATAATAGTAGTTGCAAATGGGGGGAACTTCTTGTTCGTTCATTTGAAGAAGGTACATTTCTATGGGTCTAATGAGTCTCTCTCTCTCTCTCTCTCTCTCTCTCTCTCTCTCTCTCAAAGGAGGTGGTAGGCCAAATAAGTTTGGAAACCTCTGGATTAGATGGTATTTTATGATAGCATTTGAATTACTTCTTCAAAAAAATAATTTATTTTCCACTATTCAGTTCTGAAAATGAGCAGACACACTAAATTTCTTTTAAAATACAGAGTTCTGATATATTTATTTTCCCAAGGTGGATGTTGAATCTCAAACCCAAATCAAAATTTAAAATTATTTTTTTATCTTCAGTTTAATGTGGCAGGTTTTCCATGACCCAAGATTTTGATTATTTGTTTAAGCAAGAAAAATGTTCACACTCTTCTTTCATTCTTGCTCAGATGAATGCAGGTGTGTGAGAAAAGCCTCATTCTGAGAGCAGCCAAGCTTCTTAATCAGTCAGATGTGTTCTTTGTGCAAATAAGATTGTGGTGGCAGGGAGGAATCAGTGATACTCTCAAGACAAATGGTAAATATGATAGTTACTAGAATAATATAGTTATATAAATTTGATATACAATTTAGGAGTATATAATTGCAGACACTAGAGTCTAAGAAAGGAAAAGAATGCAATGTCCCTGAATTTAAGCGTACTTATATGGACGGCCTTCCTCCCATTCTTCCTTCCTTTCTTCCTTCTTTCCTTCCTCCCTCTTTCCCTCCTTCCCTCTCTCCTTCCCTCTCTCCCTCCTTCCCTCCCTCCTTCCCTCTCTCCCTCCTTCCCTCCCTCCTTCCCTCTCTCCTTCCCTCCCTCCCTCCTTTCCTTTCCCTCCCTCCCTCCCTTCCTTCCCTCCTTCCCTCCCTCCTTCCCTCTCTCCTTCCCTCCCTCCCTCCTTTCCTTTCCCTCCCTCCCTCCATCCCTTCCTTCCTTCCTTCCTTCCTTCCTTCCTTCCTTCCTTCCTTCCTTCCTTCCTTCCTTCCTTCCTTCCTTCCTTCCTTCCTTCCTTCCTTCTTGAATATTTATTTAGATGAATTTCTGAACTGTTAGGCCATGTTTTTATTTATACAGAAACAAGCTAGATGAGACATACACTAGATAGGAGGCGATCTCTACCAAGAGGCTGGGGAACCACATACAATGAGACTGTGTATACATGGAGAAGGAGTGACCCACAGCATGGGGGCCACTGGGGTACTTCTCAGGAAGCTGAATCTCAGCTTCAATGCTTCAACCACGGCTACAAAGCATTCAAAATCACTTCAGACTTGAAAGCAGCTTCTCCACTCAGTAAAGCATATTTGGAAATGTGGCAACACATAGACCCTTCTTTGACAAAACAACAACCAACAACAACAACAACATTCTTAGGTTTATTCTTCTGGAACTTTCACTGGATCTGGCTGCCCATTTGCCTCTGAGAGAACTTCTGCAGAGCCAGCACAGTCTGGTCTCCAAGTGCTGCCATGTCAGGAAGGATTTAGATTTTAGAATCTTGGAGGCAAACAAATATAGAGCCTAAAGCACTTGTCTGGAACAAAGGTCTTATTTAGGATAATGAAAACCACCTAATGTATGTTATTAGCATTTGGGTTTCCAAGGAGAGCGCTTTTAAAGTGCCTGCTTTCAACATTCCCTGCTCCTCCTCGTCCTCTGAGCACTCGGTTAGGGCTTGGCTCCTGTCCTAAATGCAATTGTTTGTATGTCAGAAAGGCATAATGGAATCTCAGAAACATAGAGCGGAACTTAGAGACCACTCAGTGAGGGAAGAGCCTCTCTTGCCTCTGACCTGACACCATGGGGACGTGAAAGCAGCCACATCCGGGCTCTAGCCTGATAGAGAGCTTCCACTAGAAACCCACTAGAAACTTCCTCTGTCTTCTCGGTGAATTATTGAGGCAACTCTCACACGGTTGCTTCTCTGTCTTCTCTCCCTTCCCAGAACTTTTTTTTTCTTCCCACATTTTTAAAAATTAAAACACTGTGATTTACAAAGTTCTGCAGAGTTGAGTTTTAGACACACAATATTATAGCACCAATCCCACCATCAGTGTCAACTTCCCTCCACCAATGATCCCAGGCTCCCTCCCATATATATTCTCAGCCTCCCAGCCTGCCCTCTTGACAGGCACCTTTCAAAGTTTGGTTATTGATGTTTGGGTCTCTTGATTTCAATGTCATTGGCCCTGTGGCTTAGATACTTGGCTGTATCATTCTTTATCATGAGGAACGACTTGGCACCAGAACTACACAGGAGGCAGAGAGCAGCGTGGAACGCCTTCAAGAGCGTCGAAGAAGTGGTTAAGAGGACAAAGAATCTCCAGCTCCAGGCACATCTTTTCGACTCCACCCTTCTTCCTGCACTAACAAACACTTCAGAGACCTGGGCCCTATGAAAACAGGACGACGCTATTCGGGTATCCCAAAGAAGAATTGAAAGAGCTATGCTTGGAATATCACATTTCACTCAAGTGAGAGAAGGAATCCAGAGTTCCGACCTTTGTCGATGATCAAGAATCAGGGATGTTGTCTCGTTTGCCAAGGCGTCAAAAATCAGATGGGCCGGACACATAATGAGATTTAGTGATGGCCTCTGGACTAGAGCTGTTACTGACTAGATTCCATGGGACGTCAAAAGACCATGTGGATGCCCACCTACAAGATGGTCAGACTTCTTTGTCAAAAGCCTGAACGAACGGTTTGAGGCTCTTTGTGTTCCTGGAGCGAGCAGATGCCATTGGACTACACTAGCATGCGGCAGGGATGAATGGAGACGTTACTGGCGCCCGCTCAAGCAAATCGAAGATGACAAGTAACAAGTGACAAGTGACATTCTTTAACACCACCTTTGTACCTGACTGCCCTGTCCTGCCCCTGTTTTTTCTCATCTGCCTCTTCTCTCCCTCCCCTCCACTCGTTCTTTCCCTTCCCAGAACTTTAAAAGGCGGCTCTCTGTGTTTTCTGGCATAGAGCACTGAGACCTTGCTGTTACTCTGTCCTTGGGCCCCGCTTACTTTTCTCCTGGCCTGCCTCAGACTGATCTTATTTCATTCCTCCAAATCCTTTCCCACCCTTTTGTGCGGGTCGAGGGGGTGATGAGGCCCGGCCTGCAGCACTAGCTGACGCCAAACATCCCAGCTGCCCTCCCCGGCTCATCTGCCAGAGCCTCGAGCCAGAGCCAAGCTCTGCCCCCTCTGGGCTCCCCACCACTCCAGGAAGACTCTCCATCCTCAAGTTCAAGGAACTTGGGAAGGCCCCTGAAGTTCACCTCTCCCTCTTCCTTGCATGACTGGTGGTTGGACCCGGTTCCCTTTTAGAGGTGTCCGGGGAGGGGGGGACAAAAGTCTTTAGTTTTACTCTGGGGAAATAAAATGTCCTGCTTCCTCGTGGTGGAGATAGCGCCTTCTTCAAGAGCCTGGATGGAGTTGACTGTCACTCTCCTCCGGGGTTCACAGGCTGGGTTTTTTTTTATTTTTATTTTTTTTATTGTCCCTGTCAGTTAGCAGCCCAAGGTTACTTCCAGCTAGCTGTTAGGGCTTTGATTTTTGTCAGCTCTGGCCAGGTCCTTTTAGTTCTGTGCTATCTTTTCAGCTTTGTTCAGGCTGAGCTCTACTTGTCTACTAATTAGCTCTTTGGAGATTTCCCTTTTAAAACTCACTATCACAGAGGACAGGAACCGTTCAAAAGTTTTGTGCTTCACAGAAATTCCATATTCATCCATCTCGCGCGCAGCCCGATTTCTTAAAATTAAAAGTGGCAGGTCTGGCCAATTTAAGGTATGGAAGTAAAACGGGCTGGAAGGAGGCAGCAGCGGGTTCTTGATCAGGTATGTAGATGAGGGAGAGGGGGAGGGGAGGGTCTGCATCAAAAGACACGGAGGGCGACAAATTAAAAAGAAATGATCGCTCTGTGTGACACGTTCCCATTTTCTTTATCTTCTGGTGTGCAAATATTGTGCTAGCAGAATATGAAAGTAGCACAACTTTAGGGTACAAAAAAAAACCCACCCCACTGTAATAACATCAAGAGTGGTCCCACATCAAGGAGGGCCCCGAGGATGTCTTTGTTGTCAACTTCAGAAGAAAAGAGAGGAACAGAAGAGGAAACTGGCAGAAGGAATAGATGCCAAAGAGAACTCAAAGGATTAGGTCCGGGTGAGGTGATCGGTATTCGGAAACAGTCCGCCTTCTGGCTCTGATCTAAGGGAAGAGGCTGGCAGTCAAGCCAGAGGGCATAGCCGCACAAACACACCTTCAGCACAGTGCTGGAGGGCTGCTCCGTGCTTGCCGGATGGCGCTGGCAATTAGGAAGGAAGCAGCGGGACCCGTGGTAGGCACGACACACGCGTGCCCGAGCTTCCCGCTTCACCCGATCCCAACCTGGCTGTCCCCTCCACACACATCCTGGTCCTTCTCTCTTCTGCCAGCCCCTTCTCTTCTCCTCTGCTCCTGAGGACCTTAGTCACCTGCTAACTTGGGGCTGTTGTAAGTTGCTCTTGCATCGCTCTGACCCACCCTGAATGCCTGCGAGATGAAAGTAGAAACCGTTGGCTACATTAATGCTCTGACACAGATGTGTTGCATTTTACTTCTTTCTCTGTCTTCTCTTTCTCTCTCACACACACACACAAGCTGATGTGGCTAATCATGATGCAGATTATGCTGGAAGGATGTGAGGATGAACCGGGAATACAGATTAAATAAAAGTGTTTCTCAAAGCTTACGTTTGCTTCACAATCTAACTTCTGGACCCGTCTCAGAGGTGGTAGGTGCGACCAGCCACCACAACATTGTTCTAGAATATCTTGGTATCTTGGGCCCACAACCATGCAAACAGCGCTGCTGTACTTCTTCGAAGCTGGAAGAAAACAATAATGGAGCGAATAAAGGCTGCTGGTGGTTCTGTGCAGAGAGACTCTTCCCAGCTGTTGATAATGGGGGAGCCAGAAGAATCAGGATTTGGTTTTATTGGGGTTGGGGATGGGGGGGTAGGTTGGACCACACCCAGCAATGCTCAGGGACTTTTGCTGGTCCTGACCCAGGAGTGCCTCCTGGTGGTGGTGTCTGGGACCGCATACAGTACCAGTGACTTGAGCAAGGCTGACCCATGCAAGATGAGCACCTTGCCACCATACTATCTCTTTTCCTGGAAATCAGGATTGAAGTTCCTGTGCTTAGGAAGCAATCTACTTGTGTACTGAACTTAGCTTCCCATAGGTACATCCAAAACATCAGTAATTTCTTGCAGATGCTGAGTCTGTGCCAGAGATGGCCAAGTGTTCACTCTGAAAATTGCTGTGGAACGCCCCCATCATTAAGCTTTTTTGTTTTGCTTTATTTTGTTTGGGGGCCACACCCAGTGGTGCTCAGGACTTATTCCTGCCTCTCCATGCAAGGATCATTCTTGGTAGGCTTGAGGAACTATATGGGGTACCAGGGATTGAACCCAGGTCAGCAAGTGTCCAACCCACTATACTACCTCTCTGGCCCCTCATTATGCTTCTTGAAGACTGGATATAGAGAGTTATCATGACCCAAGGCCTTTCAGGAGGCACACTCAGTTTCTGTGTCCCCCATTGGTGCATCTAGGGAATTTCCTAGGTTATGTGAGGACATTAGGAGGAGGAAAATACCACTTTTCCCCTAAAGACTGTTCATCTCCCCGTTCATTGATGGCACTCAAGAGAAGCAATTCTTTGCCTTCTATAGCGTATGGACTGGAGCGATAGCACAGCAGGTAGGGCGTTTGCCTTGCATGCGGCTGAACCGGGTTCGATTCCTCTGTTTCTCTTGGAGAGCCCGGCAAGCTACCAACAGTATCCCGCCTGCACAGCAGAGCCTGGCAAGCTACCTGTGGCGTATTCGATAT
This sequence comes from Sorex araneus, assembly GCF_027595985.1. Taxonomy (NCBI): domain Eukaryota; kingdom Metazoa; phylum Chordata; class Mammalia; order Eulipotyphla; family Soricidae; genus Sorex; species Sorex araneus. The sequence goes on along the minus strand of NC_073308.1, from coordinate 64,176,461 downwards.
GCCAAAAACAGTAACAACAAGTCTCACAATGGATATGTTACTGGTGCACTCTGGAGCAAATCGATGAACAATGGTACAACAGTGCTACAGTGCTACAGGGTTATAGAGAATACTAAAGAAGCTAAAAGTCGACCGGGTGGACAGGGATAGTGGAGCCGACTATGGTCTGAATATGACATCTGGCTCAGAGGAACAAGTGACTACCTGAAGACTTGTGTTCCACTTGAGGGGGGCTTTTCCTTAATCACCTTTAAGTACTAGATGAGGGGAAAGCACAGGGTGTGGAATGAATGTGAATGGGCACTGCTGAGTCCAGGTTCATGGTCAAGGCCAAAAGACTGACAGCCCCAGACCCACCTCATCCCATACTAGACCTCTCCTCTCTCAGTGACTTTTGAGCTTCCTCCAGGCCTGCCGTTTGGATTAGCTCTCTCACTGTCAGCTTGGCTGGTACCACTTTGAAGGAGCCTGAAAAGGAAGCGGCATGCAAGGCACGGCGTCTCTAAACACGGCTGACAGGGCCATCTGTCAGGCGCCGAGAGCATCTGGGAGAGACGCTCTCTCTGCTCAGCTGGCCAACTGGCCGGCTGCTGGACACTCCTAATCACATTATTAGAGCAGAAGTCTCGTCCACTAGATGAAACTTCAGACAGTACTCAGGGATGAGGCGGGGTCAGATGAGGTCAGGGAAGACAAGAGACGGGCTGCCCATGACAGCTGTCCAAGCTGCCCCTGAGATGCCACGTCCCTGCACCAGAGCTGGACGGCTGCTTCTGAGCACGACGCGGTGTCTATTCTGAGGCAAATCTGGACCAAGAAGCCCGCTGCAGGAGGAGGTGGGGAAGGCAAGACACAGCCTGTGGGAGCACAAAAGCCTGAGCCTCCTGTGTGTTCTCGCGAGCATCCCTGGTGGACTGTGAGCTCCAGGACAGCAGCTCCTAGCCCTGAGCTCGGTCCGTTAGAATCTCTGGAGGTGAATGTGGGTGCAGAGCCCTCAATGAAGGGGCCGGTGCCTGCGGAGCACATGCAGCTGGGTGGAGCAGGTGGTAGATGGCACTTTAAGAGCAGGTCTAGAGGAAGGAAAGTCTAGGAATGTGGCATCTCTCTATGGTTAGAGGTACACTGGACAGCAAGAACATGACTTACGGGAAGTTAACAAATACAGAAGTACAAATAAAACCTTAAAACAAAATGATTTCAGCTTTAAAAAAATAAATGGCTACTTGCCTGGTATCAGAAATATTAATAAAAGGAGTATATTTGGACAGTGAAATCTATCTTAAAACCATCTCCCAGAACCATCTATTTTCTGGCACCAGGAAATAGCATCATGAATTGAGAATTGGCAACATTCAATGTTGCCAAGTTCCCTTTTGATTTCATTTTGAATGCCTTCCAGACTAGAGCCACACTGGAGAATGGAATATAAATAATTTTTCTTTGTGATGGTAAAAAAAATAAATATTAACCCCAAAGAGCTAAAGGTTAAAAACAGCAAAGTGTGCACTTTCAGTATAATCAGTTAATTCGATTTGGAGGTTATAAACACAGATTTAGAGATTCGTTGGGCAAAGATAATTAGATCAAGAATTTTTTCCTTGTGGTGAAGTAAAACAATGCATTTCAAAACTGCAAAACTCTCACCATCTTGCTCCATACGACCCGCAGCTTCCTTCTGAGGCCCTTTATTTTTACGCTACTCTTTATCTCAGAAAATTTCTTTCAAAAAGAAAGGATACAGCAACATGTAGGCAGTGTGGCCGAGATGGCTAGGAGGGATTGCGATCCCTATGGTGGCCTGGGAATTCTCTTCTCTGCCACCATCCTCCTCCTTCTGGAAGTGCAGCAAAATAATTGGCCAACGTAATTAAATATGACTCTGCACAACTTTACTCTGAACATGCCACTAATCTTTTGATTGGTTAAAAAGTGCTTCATCCACTTCTGTACTTCAAAATCTAAGTGGAAAAATCTGTATTTCCTCTGATTTGTGAGAGAGACATCTACCTCTGCTTTATCAGAAACATCGGGCTGATGTTTCTGTAGAAGATGTCTGACTAGTAGAATGTCACATACAAGAGACAGGGTTGTTGGGATATTTTAAATTTCCTCCACCCTAGACTTCCCTCACCAACATTCTTCTGTTCTTCTAAGGAAAACAACACATGTTTAGGTGGGAAATGGCACAGAACTAAAGGAGAACAAATAAGTGAATGAAAAAGATGCTGTTTCACACAAAACAACTGGTGCTGTATTTGCCGAAGACCAGTGGTGGCAGAGCTCACGGGAAGGGGAAAATACCATGGCAAGTAGATTTCCTTTCTTCAAAGGAACTACTATCAGAAAGGACATCTGCACTTGTATGTTTATGGCAGCACTATTTACAAAGGCCACAACCTGGAAAAATCCTGAGTGTCTGAGAACAGATGACTGGTTAAAGAAGCTTTGGGGGCTGGAGCAATAAATAGCACAGCGGGTACGGCATTGTCTTGCACATGGCCAACCCGGGTTCGATTCCCAGCATCCCATATGGTCCCCCAAGCACCACCAGGAGGAATTCCTGAGTGCAGAGCCAGGAGTAACCTCTGAACATCACCAGGTATGACCCAAAAAGAAAAAAAAACACCCCCCAAAACCAAAAACAAACAAAGAAACTTTGGTATAGCTACACAATGGAATACTATGCAGATGTTAGAAAAAACTGATTTCATAAAATTCACATATAAGTGGATCAACATGAAGAGTATCATGCTAAGTGAAATTAGTCAGAAAGAGAGAGACAGGCATAGAATGGCTGCACTCATTTGTGGAATATAAAGTAACATAATATGAGACTAACACCTAAGGACAGTATAAATAAGGGTCAGGAGGATTGCCCCATGGCTTGAAAGCTGATCTCATGCACCAGGGGGAAAGGTAGCTGGGATGGATAAAGGAGCACTAAGTAAATGATGGCTGGAGGGATCGCTCAGGATAATAGATGCGTGCTGAAAGTAGACTATGGACCAAACATGATGGCTGCTTGATACCAGTATTGCAAATCATAACAGCCAAAAGGACAGAGGGAGTAAGAGGGAATGTGCCTGCCACAGAGACAGGGGTGAGAAGGGTTGGGGGGAGGGATACTGGGAACATTGGTGGTGGAGAATGGGCACTGGTGGACAGATGGGTATTTGAACATTGTTTGACTGGAATGAAATCATGAAAGTTTGTAAATCAGCAACTGCATTTCATGGTGATTCATTAAAATTTAAAAAAATTAAAACAAAAACCCAAAAAACAAAGGACTTCAAATGGAAGAAACAGATGTCAACAATGACAGGTGAGTTGACACTTGAAACTGGTGGTAGAAACTTTGTATGTCAAAAACCCAACAATGAATAACTTAGTAACTCATGGTGCTTTAATAAAATAAAACTTGGGAAAAGAAAAAAGGAGTAAAAACCCATAGCATGCAAAGTTTAAACTACAGGTGAGTCAGAGAGATTCAAGCCTGCAATCCAATGCAAAGCACCCACACCCCAGTGCAGTGGACGCTTGCTGTCAGGTTGATGGCTTTACACCAGCGTCAAACACAAGGGTGCCCAGGCATGAGACACTGATAGGGCATGGGATGACCTTTCACATCAACGTGTTCATTTTCTTTATTGGGAGCTAGAGCCATTGTCGCATAATTTGATAACATGATCAAATGAATCCAGGAATTATCTTACTCATACGACTGTGGTTGGTTTGTGACTGAAGTTTGCTCCAGTTCAAAGACAAGATGAGTTGCTAAAATTTTAAATACTGTGGAGAGTGAACGATGGTTTAATTTTAGTTTTGCATAGGGAAATGGGACACATCTTCATGCTAACTGAAGGGCTTTAGAAGGCAATAATGAGAAAGTATTTGAATAGTTTTCTTTTCCCCCTTTAAGAATAACAGAGACTGAAACTCCTAGAGAGAGATTCTGCCTACCGACCACTGCTGTGTGGAGACCCCGGGGCAAGCCACCATCACCATGTTGGGTCAGGAGGCAAAACCTTCAACTGAGGACTTGGGGGGATAAGAAGGAAGGACAATACATAAAGCTGAAAGTTATTGGACAGGATAGCAGTGAGATTCACTTTAAAGTGAAAATGACCACACGTCTCAAGAAACTCAAAGGAGTTTTTTTAATTCAATAGTTTAATAAAATGTGGCACATATGAATGGCAACCATTTTATACGATGTGAAAAAATATATATTTTTTAAATTTTTATTTTATTGAATCACTGTGACAAAAGTTACAAAGCTTTCAGGTTTAAGTCTCAGTCATATAATGATCAAACCCCCATCTCTTCACCAGTGCACCTGTTCCTCCACCAAGAACCCCAAATATACCCCCCTCCCACTCCCACCCCCCTTATCTGAGTGACTAATGATCTTCACTTTATTCTCTATATACTTTGAAAACATTCAATATTTCAACACAGAACTCACTATTATTATTTGGAATTTCCCCCCAACAATCAAACCTGCTGAAAAGGCATCATTTGATAATTTGTTTTCCATTGCTGAGAATGAAGATTATATGAGCTCGCGCGGTTTTGGATTTCTGATATTTTAGCTCAGTACACAGTCTAGATGCATTTCTATAAGAAGCCGCTGGGGGGGCTGGAGCAATAGCACAGCAGGTAGGGCATTTGCCTTGCACGTGGCCGACCCGGGTTCGATTCCCAGCATCCCATATGGTCCCCCGAGTACCACAAGGAGTAATTCCTGAGTGCATGAGCCAGGAGTAACCCCTGTGCAACAAAGGGTGTGAACCCCCCATTAAAAAAGTAAAAAAAAAAAAAAAGAAGCCGCTGGGTGCCAAAATGGGTCAGTAGACCTCCTGGATCATAGTCTTTAAGGAGCAGAGGGGCCGTTTTCATGCACAGGTGCTCCGGATCTCATCTGGGCAGAGAGCGTGCCGGTAACACCCCCATCCCATGATCTCCTGCGTGCCACATCACTGCAAACTCATACCTCTTGGTTGTGAGTTCTAGGAGATGGCGAATGCCATGTGGGGCTGCCACTGCCACCGCTACCATCTCCTGCTTAGAAAGAAAGCGAGAGAAAATCCTTTCCCCTCCCCTGTCGGCATGGGGTTGTAGCTCAGTTCACAGTCTAGATGCATTTCTATAAGAAGCCGCTGGGTGCCAAAATGGGTTAGCATACCTCCTGGATCATAGTCTTTAAGGAGCAGGAAACTCAAAGAATCTTACTGTCAAAGACAGGGAGTCCCAGTGAATTCGCTCAGGTTTCTCTTTGAAGGTCAGAGAATCGCTGATAACCACCCTCCGAAAGAACTGGGGATGGAAGAAGAAGGTGTGATTGAAGTTTATCAGGAACAAACAGGGGGCCGTTCAAGGGTTTAGATATTCTTTTTATTTTTTTTCTTTTCCCTCAATTCTTTTTTATTTTAAAAAATAGTTCATTTGTAACGTGGTGTTCAAAAAGAATTGAGAACAGGCACACAGTCTCTTTAAAACATCTGGGAATTTGAATTCTAGTGCCCATTATTCATTATCATTTGTTTTCGTTGTGCTGATTTTTGATGATCAAACCTCAGTCCTTTCCTCTTGTCCTCTCCTTTTAGAAAATGACTCGTGTGCACAGAAAGGCCACCTTTTGTAGGGACTGTGCATTTGCAGGCGTGGGATAATAAGATCGACCAATGCACGTGTCCATTGACTTTCCAGCTGCCCTGAAGTCTAGCATGTGGGTGCTTCACTCCTGGGCTATGCCTTTCCGGGAGAGATGGGAGTTTTTCAGAACTGAACTGTGGAAAATGACCTTTCCTTAACTTGAAGCTACTTTTAAAATCTGAGGGTATGGACCAAAAGAAGAGGAATATCAGGTTGGAAATGATATGACAGCTATTATGAGAGTAATGACTAACTCCAAAGATGGCTTCACTGAAGAGAAAACATCTTAAGATTAAGGAGAAATCTTGTCAGAAGATCCCAGAAAAGTTATTTTATTAGCAGTTAAAGTTACTCCTGCAGAAGTGTATACAACAGAACACTGCTCTTTTTTTGACTTTGTTTGTATTTTTTGGCCTGGGATATGGGTTTTAAATGGACATTGTACTGCTTCATTAAAATAAACAAAATATTTGTAAAAACCTTTAAAAAAGAATAACAGATAACAGACTATTATTCCAATGTTACTATCATCTTGGTAATATTTTAGTATAATACAGAGGAAAGTGGTTGGTTTTAAGATATAATTTCTTATACAAAATTCTGATATATATATATATATATATATATATATATATATATATATTGCTTCTTGAGCCACACCTGGCAATGCAAAGGGGTTACTCCTGACTCTGAACTCAGGAATTACTCCTGGCAGTGCTCAGGGGACCATATGGGATACTGGGAATCGATGAATCGAACCCAGGTCAGCCGCATGCAAGGCAAATGCCCTACCCTCTGTGCTATTGCTCCAGCCCCCAAAATTCTGATACTTATTCAAAAGAAACCCTGGCTACAGGACTTGATAAAAATTTAATTCCTATGAAAAATCATGCCATTATAACAGAGAGAAATATTTCACAGAGAGAGGGTACTGATCACTAAGGTTTGTTTAAGAAATTAGGGCGATAAATTCATTTTAAATTAGAGTCACTATGTTTTTAAGACTTGTCATTATATAGCTATGCAAGTGAATGATGAAACAAGTAGTGTGCTTTGAGTGATATAATCATTATTTCAAATATATCTCTGCCATTAGTGACAGGGCTCTCTAAAGTCTTTTTTAAGATTTGATATGCAAAAAGAAAAAAAAAGAAGAAAAAAAAGGAAAAAAAAGATTTGATATGCAATCCCTGGTGGGGAGGGTATTATAAAAAAAATATAAGAAAAGTAAAAAAAAACAGAAACAATAAAAAGATTCCCAAGAAAAATAGTCACATAATGTTTTCTTAAGGTCTATCATCGATAAAATTGAACTATTTGTGATTATTTTTGTGATAGTTTAATGTTGTTCTTTAAAATGATAAACCTAAAACTCTTGACATACTTGAATCATTTGTTTAAGAGATACTATACATGCATTTTGTCTGTTTGCATGTTTTGATTTATGTCAAACTTATTTTTAGGAAATGAGGAATTTGTAAACACCATAAAATACACAGGATCTTTTTAGTTTTTTTTAAAATTTTTATTGAATCAGTGAGATACATAGTTTCAAAGCTGTTTATAATCAGGTTTTCATCATATAATTTTCCAACACCCATCCTTCCACCAGTGTACATTTCCCATCACCAATGTCCCCAGTCCCCGCTCCTCACCCCTGCCTCGACTTTATGGCCTACACTTTTCTTCTTTCTCTCTCTCTTTTTTAAAAAGAAGTTACTTAGTGCAGTAGAGATCATGATCTAGTATTTTTGTTTGGGGTTTTTGTTTGTTTTGTGTGTAGCTGCTGGATTTGTAGAAAACCCTTTGCTGCTGTTGGAAAGACACGAAAGTGAAAGGTCATCCACCACAAAGTTGCCTTCCCAGCTCCAAGGTCAGGCTTGAGATTGTGTGTGTGTGTGTGTGTGTGTGTGTGTGTTTGTCCTTGTACAACACATCTCTCTCAGTCCCCAGGCCGACCTCCTTGTATCCTAGTCACCAGAGCTGCAAACCCAACTGAATATATATTCGTTTCAAGGGGCAGTGCTTGGTGGGAAATCCAAAAGCCAAAAGTAGAAATTCTAATGTTGAAATATTGAGTAAACTCAAAATCATACTATCACCTTCATTTCTCTCCACCAGAAGCAACAAACTCTGTAACTGAATACATAAAAGTTACATTTTGTTTTCATTAAGTTTGAGTAGGTTAATGTGCTCATTTCTATATGTCAAAAGGTATTAAATCGATTTGTAGATTTTCTCCTTTCACACCAGTGTTTATGGTAGGTGTAGCGAGGATTACAAACCCAGGAAACACCAAGAAACTGAGATACAGCAGCTTGAAAAGCTGGGAAAAGAAGGGTTCTGACAGAATCTGTGCACCTTTAATTTCTTAGGGTTGCATAGAAATGGGGTAAAAAAAATACCCTGTAATTAGAAATTATGCAGGATACCAAAAAAAAGAGGCAACTTCTGTGTCATGAAAGCAGTGTGGTTCTACCTGGTCCCTTTTGGGCTAAGTAAGCTGTTTGATCAGTTTCTCTGAGTCTCTGTGGATGTCCTTATATGAGACTAATTGAAGGACTCCTGTTCTCTTTTTATTTTTGCTCTATGAAAAATGTATCCGAGATGTCTCATAATGAACTTTGATATGGTGAAATGATAATAATGTCCTAATTATATATAAAAATGTAATTACACTTGCTTCTATTATAGAAAAACTCCCTTTATAATGAAGTGTTATGTTGGAAAAAGATTTTCATTATAGGCGGACTCCTTTACTTGTTAATTTGAGCTCTGATTCATCACTTTAATATTAAAAAAGTTCTTTGTAAGTTACTTTTGATGTGTCTCATTTATGGTTCATTTCACTTCCTGGGCACCACCAGGAGCCCAAATCCCAACTTCTTTGAAAGATACTTAAAAATACATTTTTCAAAAGAAATTCTTCTTCTCCGTTATGGAACAGCAGTAGCCAGGAAAACTATTACTGACCTATTCATTTACTTGAGCTCTGAAAACTTTTGTTATAAAATTTGAAGAAAAAAAGAACTTCTAGATGTTTAAAATCTGTCAGATCAAGAGATCATGCTTCACAGGCTGTTGAAAACACATAGATTTTAGCAAGTAATCAATTGTATGGGTGACTTCATGACATTCAAACTCTATAGCTCTCGGTCTACATGTTTTGCTTGCATCACTCACCGAATCAAGCGCAATCTTGAGAGGTGCAATAGGTTCTAGTCTACTTCGATCACAAATCTGGGTGAAATTCCAGTGAGAAAAATAATGACTTGATTAAAATCAGTAGCAAACTATTATTCTGAATCTGTCTACCACTATCAGAGGGGACAAACAATTCAACACTAGTCCCCTACAGTTAATTCAGAAATTGTCAGAATCAATAAGAAAATGCAATTGAAGTAAAGGAGACATTTAAAAACATTGTGGGAAAATATTTTAAAAATTAGTGAGCAATGACAAGAGAGTATTTTAGGGAAACTGCTTTCAGGTTTTAAGATCCATTGGATAGAAGTTATTTATAATTTGAGGACTAGAGAAATAGTACAGTGGCTAATATTCTTGCTACGTATGCATCCAACCATAGTTTGATCCCTGTACCACATATAGTTCCTTGAACATGGAGTCAAGAGTGACTCCTGAGCATCCTCATCACTACCCGAAAATGAACTTATTTTTAAAATGATGACTTCCTCAGTGTGCGACTAGTTTAAGTAGGTTTGACTTCATAATATGAGACTGACACCCAAGGACAATAGACACAAGGGCTAGGAATATTGCTCCATAGTTGAAAGCCTGTCTCATGAGTTGAGGGTGAAGGCAGCTGGGATAGAGGAGGGATCACTAAGTCAATGATGGTTGGGCGAATCATTCGGAATGGGAGATGTGTGTTGACAGATAAAGGATCAAACGTGATAGCCTCTCGGTATCTGTATTGCAAACCATAATGCCCAGAAGCAGAGAGAGAGTATGGAGGAAATTGTCTGCCATAAAGGCAGGGAGGAAGGCTGGAAAGGGGTGGGATACTGGGGACATTGGTGGTGGAGAATGTGCACTGGTGGAGGGATGGGTGTTTGGTCATTGTATGATTGAAACTCTAACCATGAAAGCTTTGTAGCTGTATCTCACAGTGACTCAATAAAAAAAATAATAATTTTTAAAAGCAGACTTGACTTTTATAATATCAGAATCACTGTTTATTGTCCTACAATTCGTAATCATGAAGCCTCTCACCACTCTTATAACTTTCCTGAGTATGGAGGTTGTGGGGAGTTCACCTGCCTTAAATGATGCTTTAAGCGAATCTAGTGATGCTTGATCCCCCCACACCTACCTCTGCTCCAAGCCAACAGCTCATCTCCCAGTACATCCTCTTGATTCTTCCTTCACCTGAAAATTGCCACACTCACTGCCACCCCAGAGTCGGAACCACCACCACGCTCCCAAGGACCACACGACTGCCTGTGTGTCTCCTTGTTCCCATCCGATCTATCCTCCATATGTCAGTGATTGATCCTATACATCAGAACCAGAACCACGACACAGCACTGCGTAAAGCCTCATTTATAGATTCCAGGCTACGTCGACGACCCAAAACATGCCATACTCCATCCAGCCCCTCAAATGTCACTGCCCATCCCCACTTGCACCCCGGAGTCCTCAGACTCACTCTCAGCTCCTTAAGCACGCATGCTCACCTCCTCCAGCTGGGCTGGGCTTTCCCAAACTGAGCGTGGCTGGATCCTTTCAGCTTCTTGATTTCCAGGTTATCTGCAAGAGCCTGGAGCTTGCCCGGACAGGGACTTGGTCTGTTTTCTCAAGTAGCTCCCTGTGTACCCCCCTTCCCTTGCACCCTCCTTCATTGCCAGCACTCCCTAAAATATTGGTTTGTTTCATTTCTATTTTATCTTTGATATGTGGCTCTGAGAAGCAAGAGTCCTGCTAAGTGCCAAATCACATCCCTCCACCATTTCCTTTCCGAGGACCTACCTTCCTCACTCTCCCCAGCTAACAAGCGTCCACACACCAGCCGCTCTCTGCCCTGCTCTCTGCTCTTGCTCATCATCACAGACATTTCCAATCTTTCTTGGCTTTCGAGTTCCCCCTCGAATGCCACTTCTCCTCAGACTGGCTCCCCTATTCAGGATGAGTTTTGCTCTGAGTTTGCTTACTGGTTTATTTAGACTGCTTACACCCCTCTTTGGACTGAAGCTATAGCACTGCTATAGATTTGGTATTTTTAAAGGACATAAAGTATCAGATAATATCTAGAAAAAGAAAAACATACAAATATGACAGAGAAGACATGATAATTACAACAATAAGATCCAGGTACAAAATGAAATTTAATTCAATATATTTTAGATGGACTGGAGCGATAGCACAGCGGGTAGGGCGTTTGCCTTGCACACGGCCAACCCTGGTTCGATTCCTCCATCCCTCTTGGAGAGCCCCGCAAGCTACTGAGAGTATCCTGCCCTCACTGCAGAGCCTGGCAAGCTCCTCGTGGCATATTTGATATGCCAAAAACAGTAACAACAAGTCTCACAATGGAGATGTTACTGGTGCCCGCTTGAGCAAATTGACGAACAATGAGACCATAGTGCGACAGTAAGACAAATATTTTAGATGGCAGGGTTGAAAATATATGTATGTAAATTAAAATAATCATCATATTATATTGTATGATTTTGATTTCCTTATCTGTACATTGGAATCATATAGCAACCAATAATCACAAATTGACTTTCATTGTTTTTTGATAAATTCCATTTGCCATTTCTTTAAGTTTTGTTGGTGCAAGAAACATAAAATAAATTTGTTATATGTCTGCCAAGTGGTCAGGCTGGGCTGTGGGAGGGAACATGGGACACTGGTGTTGGGATTGGTGTTGGAACACTGTATACCTGAACCAACTCTGTACATCATAGAGCAACTTTTTCAATTATAGTGTCTTAATTTTTTAAAATAACTTTTAAAAACTCACACCAAGACAATAGCTGAAATAATCTAAAGTGTGGTTGGGAACGTGTCAAACGGGCTACAGAGAACTTAAGCAAACCAAGAGGGGTGTACCACTGTAGCACTGTCTGCCCATTGCTCATAGATTTGCTTGAGGGGGCACCAGTAACGTCTCCATTGTGAGACTTGTTGTTATTGTTTTCGGCATATTGAATATGCCACGGGGAGCTTCCAGGCTCTGCCCTGCGGGCGAGATACTCTTGGTAGATTGCCGGGCTCTCCCAGAGGGAGGGAGGAATCAAACCTGGGTCAGCCGCGTGCAAGGCAAACGCCCTACCCGCTGTGCTATCGCTCCAGTCCATCTAAAATATATTAAATTAAATTTCATTTTGTACCTGGATCTTATTGTTGTAATTATCATGTCTTCTCTGTCATATTTGTATGTTTTTCCTTTTCTAGATATTATCTGATACTTTATGTCCTTTAAAAATCCCAAATCTTACCTTAGTAGACAAAGAATATTTCCACTTATAAAGACAAAAGTGGAAATAAGTTCATGGTTTTCCATATCAATTTTTAATAACAAAATTAAATATCAAAAACATCAAAAATTATTACTGTTAGACTTTAACAGTAAACAAGTATATTGTAAAACAATTTAAATGCTTATTAGGGTAACAACAGTAACTTAAGGATAACAATTGTTTTTCCTTCTTTATACTTTTACTTTTATCCCAAAGAAAATGAGATGAAAATTTTCCAATAATCACAGCTAATGTGAACAATATCATAAGAATGTAAGCATGATAATATCTCATTTGACCCACTATAAGGATTCACGAGTCCCAAAACAGACATGGCATGTGATTAAACAAAAGAAAGGTAAATGCAAGGGAACTGATTACATTTCAAAACAGAATTTAGTACAACTGATTTTTGAATCGATTTTGGTAAAAAGGTGAACACAATTAGATGACCTACTTTAAAACTTTTCAGCTGTCTTATTTTAAATGTTTAAAATGATAATAAAACAATGTTAAGTATGAATTATCTCTGATAATATTTTATACAAACTTAGTGCTAAAAAAATCTTACAATACCTCTATGTATTTTCTTTACCCTAGTAATGTATTTTCCCCTGGTAAATAAATTAGATAATATATATTTTTTCAATATCTAGTTTTGAATCCAAAAATTAGACTCTAAAATAGTGCCAGGTGGGGTATTTTTGAAGAAATTATGTTTGGCTACATATAACAGAAAATCAAAATTGAATTGGCTGGAATAAGATACAGGCTTAGTTTGATTTTATAAAAAAAGATTGGCAGAGACATCGGTAGACTGCTTCTAGCTTTGTGCTCCAATATTCCTGGTCACATTTTCTTTATTAAAAAATTTATCTATCGGGGCTGGAGTGATAGCACAGCGGGTAGGGCGTTTGCCTTGCACGCGGCCAACCCGGGTTCGAATCCCAGCATCCCATATGGTCCCCTGAGCACTGCCAGGGGTAATTCCTGAGTGCAGAGCCAGGAGTAACCCCTGTGCATCGCCAGGTGTGACCCAAAAAGAAAAAAAAAAAAATTATCTATCTATTTTATTTTACATATATGTGTTTTATTTTTCCATTTATTTTTAACTGAATTACAGTGATATACACATTTGCAAAGTTGTTCATGATTGGATTTCAGTCATATAATGTTTCAATATTCATCCCTTCACCCTTTTCCCACCATCTTGGTCACATTTTCAGTCTTAAAATTAACACTGTATACTGCATGGATATTGTATCTACATCTAACAACTGCACTATAGGAAGGAGAAGAAGAGAAAAGGGAGTGAAGGCAAACTTCACATCTCTTTTCTGAGTCAATTCCGTACAAAAGATTTTCCCAAATTCATACCCAAGTTTTTATACCTCATTAAGCACCTCTGTCTCTCTCTCTCTCTCCTCATGTAACTCCATCTCTCTCTCTCCATACATATATACATATGAACACCAGGAAGTGTTATCTTTTAATCTGTCACTGTCACTGTCATCCCATTGCTCATCAATTTGTTTGAGTGGGCACCAGTAACATCTCCATTGTGAGCCTTGTTGTTACTGGTTTTGGCATATGGAATAAGCCACGGATAGCTTGCCAGGCTCTGCTCTGGGGGATCTTTTATTTAAAATAGAAATAGATCTTATTTCTATTTTAAATAAAATCAAATCACCACTCCTTAAGAAATGAGTGGGGAGGAGTGTTGGGAATGAATATTGGGAAAATCAATTACTTCCATGGTGAAATGACAAGTGTACATGGACGAACATTTTCAAAGTTATTTCAAGTCCTCTCCCACCACTCACTACGCTCCGGCTGGGGCCTGAAGCCCTGTGGGTTCCCTGCACTTGCTTTCCTCCTCTCTGACCCCCTGTCACCTGGCTTCTTCCCTGGCCAACTGCTTCTCACTCTTCCGGCCTGAGGTAAAGGCCTACTCCTTCAACAAGACCATCCATCCTCACAACTCTGGTCTGCAGGATCCTCCTTCCCTAGTCTCCCCTGCCCCCCATTTTCTCCATGACACCCCATATATCCTCCCAGCACTCGACATGTCAGTAATGGGTGCCTTTCTATATCCATTTTCTCAATTATGGAAAGAGAGTTGACTAGCCCACCCAGACAGTAGAAATCGCACGAGAGGAGGGTCCACGTGATCGTGGTTATAGTCCCAGAACCCAGCCTCATGGTTGAGAGAGGTGGGGTTCAGAACTCCTTGTAAAATAAGCAGGGAGTGGATGGAAGACCAAGAAAATTGAAACTCAACTGATAAATGAAAACATGGCTTTGCCGACGATTTTATCTCGTAAGACCAATTGCATGCACATCCCCTTTCACAGTGATGTTCTGTTGGAATCCTAAGAATTGGGCTTCACCTGTGACAACCTAAGGTTGTTTGGTTGGCAGAAATTGCTATGCTGAATTCAAGAGTTTATCTCCTCCTTGGGGCTGGAGAGATCATACAAGGATTAAGTCACTTGTCTTACACGTGGCCCAGTCCCCATCACTCCTCAGGCCACGTATGGCTCCCAGAGCATCACCAGATGTGAGCCCAGAGCACAGAGCTCATAACCCCTGAACACAGCATGTGTGGCCCAACACCCTTGCCTTTCACATCAAACAATGCACAGTAGCACGGTTGTCCCGTTGTTCATCGATTTGCTCGAGCGGGCACAAGTAATGTCTCCATTGTGAGACTTGTTGTTACCTTTTTGGCATATTGAATATGCCACGGGGAGCTTGCCAGGCTCTGCCATGTGGGCGTGATACTCGGTAGCTTGCTGGGCTCTCCGAAAGGGATGGAGGAATCAAACCCAGGTCAGCTGCGTACAAGGCAAACGCCCTACCCGCTGTACTATCACTCCAGCTGAAAAATAAAAATTTAATTTTCTTCTGCCTGGTGTGGCATTTGAGTTGGATACACATCTACAAGTTTGGTTCTCAGTGGAAAGAGCCTAAGAGTTCTCGGTCTCCTGAAGATGCCTGAGGATCCTAATGAAGCCACCCATGTATCTCTGGCTTGTTCTTTTAACACGTCAGAAGTTTATGGTGACAGGTGATTCTAAGACTTTCCCTGGACTTGCATTTCAGCTGAGAATCTTGTGAAGCAAATGGAAGGATCAAAGGAATAAAAACACAAAGGATGAGAGTAAGGAAGAGAGGAAAACTGGGGGTGGGGGGGGGTTGGTCCAGACACAGAAAGTGGGAGATAAAAGAAGGATACAGCTCCTTTAGCTGTGCAGAACTTTTCATTGTGCCAATCTGAGTTCTAGTCTTTGGAGAACTGCTGAGAGAAATGTTCGAATCTGATTCTTCAAGTAGCTCATTAAGATGATGAAAAGCCGGGCTGAAGGGGCAGAGCTGTGCCCAAAGATCCAGGGGTCCCTGTTACCGTAAATTATTAAGGAGACAATATTGAGAGGGCACTCTCTACCTGCCTGTCTTCACAGGGGGTGCCCCTCTGCCTTCTCCGCAAAGCAGCTGCTCAGCCCCCCCTCCCCAGAGCTTACACCAGCCATTTGTTTCCACTTAAGACACACATTGTCATTATTTTGTGCAGCACTTCACAGAAGTATTTCCGACTGCATTTTGGAACCATCTGAGTGGCACCGGGCAAGCGGCTGGTTTCATTAATAATGCATCCTTTCTTATCAATAGGTTTAGACAACTGCTCTTTAGAAGCTTCAGGAGTGGGAGTGGGCTGGGGAGATTTTGTTTTTCACACCACTTGGCTTCATTCTGTCAGTTCCTTGATGTTGACATTACATCCCACTGTGTTCTGAAAACCGAAGGTGCTAAAACTGTCTGGGTATTCTCTCCGACTTGGGCATGCTCCTCTAAAGAGCCAAGTCATCGTGTTTGGCCTTCCTCCCTCTCTGCCTTTTATTTCAAGTGAACTCAAAAGTAAAACATTATCCACAATCACTTCCTTGAGACCTTATGATGAGGTGGCTCCTAACGGTCAATTTTGGCTCACTCTTGCTGGCATCCTGCCCTGACTCCGTGTGTTTCAGGGGATACAAAAGACCAAATCGAAGACAAATAGCCAGGGCAGTTTTTTTAAAATTGGATACAGATTTAAAAAAAAAATTCCAAACTCGATGAAGAAAGCATGTTTTCCTTTCTTTCTTCTTTCCTTCCCTCCCTCCTTCCTTCCTTCCTTCCTTCCTTCCTTCCTTCCTTCCTTCCTTCCTTCCTTCCTTCCTTCCTTCCTTCCTTCCTTCCTTCCTCCCTTCCTTCCTTCCTTCCTCCCTTCCTTCCTTCCTTCCTTCCTTCCTTCCTTCCTTCCTTCCTTCCTTCCTTCCTTCCTTTTTTTCTTGAATCACCATGGCATAGAACATTACAAAGCTACACAATTTTAAAAATGATTCACAGTCAAAAAACGAAGAAATGTACCTTCTAGACCTTTGAATTTGAATAAATGTCCCTTAGTAAGGTTCCTGTGAAGTTCTGTCTACAGGTTAGTTACCAACCTGATTTATGCTCTGCCAAAAAGCATTGCCCCAAATAAGGAAGATGTTCTGGTGTGAGACCTCAGAGAGAGAATGAAATCATTCTTCATTTCCTTTTCACTTGGAAAGAGCCATGGTAAAGCAATTACAACATTAGTTTGTTCATGCTGCAGTACAAGAATATATCTGCATAGCTATTTTTGTTCAGAATGCTGATTTCTCAAGATTGCCTATCAATGTTGTTTATCCCGATATTAACTATTCCAAGAGAAGTGATAGACCAGCTATCAGGTTCTTGTGAGAAATTGTGCAGAAGAAAATTCAAGTGTTTTTTTCCTAGAGCCATACACATAGAAGTGCTGTATAAAATGACACAGACACAAACACCTCAAACTGCTCATTGAGAACATGAATGTAGAATTCAAGCTGAATATCTCAATTTACTAGAAATTCATTGTTAATGCCATTTTCCTTATAAGTAATGAAAGACTGTAGACTGAATGACATTTACCCCAAAATGTCTGCTGCATGGGAGGAAGCACTAAAGATCACATGAGATATTAAGATTGCTTATCAGTTGACCTGGTAAGATAGAGATAATTCTGAATTTTCTACCTGAGCCAATGTTAGAAGCTTCCACTAATAGAAATTAGGAGGAGAGAGAGATAGAGTGAGAGCGAGAGAGAGAGAGAGAATGAGAGAGAGAGAAAGAGAGAGACAAAGAGAGACAGAGGCAGATAGAGGAAGAGTTTTGATTGAGTGAGAAAGAGTCAGCTGGCCATTTGTGACTTTTAAGATAGAAGAGGGTACTAGTAAAAGAATCAGGCAGCCTTCAGAAGCCAGCAAAAGTGAGAAAATGGATGCACCCCTAAAATTCTGCTTGTTCCTTGATTTTAGGCCAGAGAGAATAATTTCAGACTCTGTCCTTTGGAACAATAAAGATGATACATTTGCAGAGTTTTGAGAGCCACTTGTTGGTGATCATTTATTACAGCCACAACAGAAAACCAGTATAAAGCAGTTTCTAGAAAAGCACAAAAATGACAAATACTATATAAACAAAATTAAGATAAATGATAACAATCAAGAGAACTGAAGTAGAAATGGCTACCTCTCTGCCACTAAAACATAACATCTCCTGAGGCAATTTAAAACTATTTATCAAAACAATAGAAATCTTCAGATTTGTTGGTGAATTTTTGTTTATTGGAATTTTCTTATAATAAAATTGGTACAGGGCTGGAGTGCTAATCCAGTGTGTAAGGCATTTGACCTTGCACACGGCTGATCCGGGTTTGATTCCTGACATCCCAGATGACTCCCGGAGCCCCTCCAGGAGTGATCACTGAGCACAGAGCCAGAACAAGCCCTGAACACTGCTGGGTATGGCTCAGCATTAAAAACTAGGTCCAGTTTCAATTGGGTACGTAAGTGTAAGCGCTGTAGCACTGTCATCCCGTTGTTCATCGATTTGCTCGAGTGGGCACCAGTAACATCTCCATTATGAGACTTGTTACTATTTTTTTCTTTTTAAAAAACGTTATTTTTATGAAGTTGTTTACAGTAATTCATTACATTTAATATTCAAACACCAATCCCACCATCATTTCACCTTCCCACCACCATATTTCAAATGTTTCCACCCCAAAACCCAATCGTGCCCCCCCAAAGTGGAACTGAAACAATTAATTCTGTATTGCTTGTTATGAAAAATCCGCTTTACTCTAAGGAAGTATTTCTTTTTTAAAAAATATTTTTTAAATTAGTGAATCACCATGAATTACAGTCACAAACTTATGAACTTTCATGTTCACATTTTGTTTATATCCCTCCACCAGTGCCCAATCCCCTCCACCAATGTTCCCAGTATCCCTCCCACACTCCCACCCCATCTGGGTGTGGCTAAAAAATTAAAACATTAAAAAGAAGAATTATAGTCAGTGAAAACCTTGATTTCCAAAAGTAATTCTTTATTTATATCACTAAATCACTTCCTTTTAAAGTAAGTTACTTCTTTGCCTACCAAAAACTATTAAGAGAAAAGGTATTTTTTCACCCACAACAATTTTTTTTTCTCTTTCCCCATCGATGAAAACTTGTCCTTACACTGCAAGGAAAATAGCCATTTGTTGGTATTGTCCCTAATGAAAATAATTTCCAGAAGGTTTATGGACAAAGAAATAAGACTTAAGCTGGTGATGTGTAAGTCTAAAACAACACTTACATAACTAACTCACTCAGAAATCATGACCGTCAATGGATAAAAAACACTATCTCACATAGTCATAATATTGGCCATTGAATTTGTTGCCATCCTTCTCCATGACTGTCAACAAATTCTCATCTCTTCTGTTTTCCTTAAAGATAAACTAAAACACTGTCACTCAAGCAACCAGCACACTAAGGAGGTCAAGGGCAGCTTCTGAAACCGTCAGAACTAACAACAATGATGATTAATAGAGAGTTCTCCATGATTATGAGTGAAATATTACAAGGAACTGTGTAATATATCTTGGCATGGTGAAATTTTGCTTAATTATAGAAGGGAGAGGTAAGGCAGTTGTTTTGTCAAGCTCGTTGGCAGTTCACTGTAGTGAAATGATTCTAGGAGAAAAGAAACTAGCTTTGTATCTGCTGGCACAAGCATAGATTTTCCCGAAATATTTAATTCCTTTGTAATTTCCCTTCGTTAGTTTTCTCATGACATTGATTAATGGACACACTACCAATAGAAAACAAAAATCAAAGAGACAACAAGATGATAGTATGTCACGAAAGCAAGAAGATAACACCATTTAACACACTTACTTTGAGAAACTCTTTTTATTTGAAAATCCGGATATATATATATGTATATATAATATATATTCATAAAGAACCAGAAGTTCATGTGTGGTGTGATCTTGTTGGTTTGGATTGGATGAATTATTAAGATGGTGATTCATAAGCACACATACACTGTGAAAACCTTTTTTTTTTTTTTTTTGCTTTTTGGGTCACACCTGGCCATGCACAGGGGTTACTCCTGGCTCTGCACTCAGGAATTACTCCTGGTGGTGCTCTGGAGACCATATGAGATGCTGGGAATCGAACCTGGGTCGGCTGCGTACAAGGCAAATGCCCTACCCGCTGTGCTATTGCTTGAGCCCCTGTGAAAATCTTTTCAAGTGTTCATTTTGAGGTGTGGAGTCAAGAAAAGAATCACTAAGACAAGAGGCTTTCCCACATTCTTATGTGAGTTACAGAGACAGGGACTATTTTCTGGAGGAAGGTTATGGAGAGGAAGAAGGAGAATTTCTCAGGAACAGACCAAGGCGGGGCAGAGGAAAATGCCAGAGCCAGAGCTTACCTGCCTTTGGGTGTCCAGTCAGACAGGAACCCCCCCATTCCCTCCCAGCTCCACAATGGAATGCTTGCACACTGCAGTGAAGAAAGCTCCACTAACTGTAATATTTAGCAACTTCACATTTTCCTTCCCCATGCATGGTGTTCAATGGTGGTTGTATATGGTTATGAAGAAGGAATCCAATAACATAAAACTATTTTAATAATTTTTAAAGGAAGTTTAAATGATCCACATTCTATCAGGGTCGATGAAAATGGCCCACGTGTCGAAACACAACAGGTTGCTAATAAATACAATAGTTTAGGAAAGTGCTGTTTCTGTCGTAGAAAAACTATATTCTGGGAAAAATAATACTCCTGTAATTCATTTTTGAAAGCTATTGAGACTTCTTGGATGAAGAATGTAGTTATTAAAGGCAAAAGTACACAATATGTTGTAATGAAATGTTTGTGCTTCACACTTCATTAAATGTTTTGTGGGCCTCTGGGGAAATTCTATCTCTCACACACAGAAATAATGTTTATACATGGTGGTATCACTCGTGGAAGTTCATAGAGCAATGTTCAAAAGAGGAACTTGCTACCACTTCAGTCTGTTCAATTTAAAACACCCAAATGAGACATGTGGGGAAAATATGTGTACTTCTAACGCAGAACACACCACATTTTCTTGTGACTCTGGTTGTCTTTATATTGGATCAAAATGCCATTTTTTCTTTACTTAATTTTAAAATAAAATATGGTGGGTTTTGCTGGAAGTATAAGGTGCTGAAGAACACCAGATGGCGTGAAGAAGAATTGCTGAAAAAAGTATCAGATTCCTAAATCTGCAGCCAAATGTAGCCAAGGACACATTTAGGATTCTGTACTTCTGAAGGCTCGAAGTTTGAGGTCTATTGACCACGTTAACTTCTAGTATTTTAAAAATAAAAATGTTAATACATCGTAACATTTCAAAAAAAATTCACACAGAAAAAAAATGGGTGGAGAGGAAGAAAGAAAACAAAAGATATTCCAAGTAAGTTGATCAAAGTATCATTAGCAAAGAATCTTTTATTTTCCAACAAAAGTCACTTGGCGAGAACAATGCAAGCCCTTACTGTGAAACACCTGTTCTTTTTTTTCCTTTTGCCTGATTTGTCCTTTCTCAGAGGAGATATGTCTTTAAAAAAACATTTTTATGGTGATTCAATAAAAGAATAAATTAATTAAAAAACATTTTTTAATGTTTTTAAAATGTTTTTTAAATGTTTTTAAATATTTTTTAAAAATAAAACATAAAAAGGACTTACCCAGGGGCCGGAGCTATAGTAGAGAAAGAAGGTAAGGCATTTGTCTTGCACACAGCCAATCTGGGTTCAATCTCAGCATCCCATGCAGTCCCCCGAGCACTGCCCGGAATAATTCTTTAGTGTAGAGCCAGGAATAACCCCTGAGCATCACTGGCTGTTGCCCCCAAACCAAAAGCACAGCAAAAACATAAAGTCAGCAATGAAATATAAAAGGGAGTCATGTTTAAAAACATATTGGGAAAGGAATGTTAAAGAAAATCTGGGGGTGACCAGATATCAACATACTAAATCCAAGTTCCTTGTAAGTTTTCAATTATAGCATTTCTCCACGGGGACTATTATAAGGCTGCCTGTAGGATATTGCAAGGAGACCAGAGGTAAAATCCGATAAGGGGGGTGGGAGCATCACAGCAGGAGACATCAAGGTCAACCAGTAAGACCAGAGTCACTGAAAGGAAGCAAAATAAGGAGACCTCAGTCAGAAGAAGTCTGATTAAGAAACTCTGGTCTATGACATTACAAAGGACGCCTTTCACTGTCTTAAGGACATTTATATATCCCATCCAGAAGAGGATAACATTCATGGCTTTCCCAAGAGTCAGAATTTCAATTAGCTGCTTGGCTTCTACAATCTCTGTCACATATAGTGGCTCTCTAAGTCATATTCACTATAGGTATCTCAATGTTGAATTACTATTTTTTAAATCTCCAGACTGAGGTACTAGTTGTAAGAAAATAGTCCCTTTCCCATCCAGGGTAGCCATACTAAGGATTCCCAGTGGATATAAATTCTAAGACAGTTTTCATTCACTCATAACTAGAGAAATGCAACCATAGTGAGTTGGAAAGATACTAAATGTATGGTTCCCAATCGTAGCTCAACTCTGTACACCACTTCTGGATTGTTCATGCCTCATCTGTTAATTTCCCCTGTTTCTCAGTTGCTCCAACTTCTATGGCACCTACACAATTCTCACTGCACAGACTAAATAGATAGATAAAAATTCAGTGGAGTGCAATCCAGCATCTATTCCTTAAACATTCTCTACAACAAGCAAGTGATTGCCAAGAGCTGTTGTAATTTTTTCTAATGCAATACAAGTGCATTCACAAGGAAATCCAAGGACCTCTGGGCCTGTGTAATAGACATCTGTCACTTCATACTAGACAATGTTCTTGCACTCCTCATCTAAGAGAGCTCGTTTAAGACGGGCCAATCAGAGATTTACATGTTGCTCGTATTCCCATGCTGTTAGACCCTAGTTTCTGATTCTGAATTAGACAAAAGATTCCACCTGCCATACAGTGATACATTTAAAACCAGGTTGGGAAAACAATATTGATCCTACTTTCTATTTTCTATGGTAGTGAAGTGGACTAAACATAAGCCTGGAGTAGGCATTCTTCTCCCATTAAGAAAAGTCAGAAGAATGAAGCTTGTGTAGGAAAATAGCATCAAGGTAATTTACTTTTAAAATTTCTGATACCTGATGACATTTGGGGACACATGTATTGACATTAATTCTGGTAATCAACAAATTTCTATCTTTCAAAAGCCAGTTAAATGCAGACTTTGATGCCGTCTAATACTAAGCATACCAATGGCATCCATTCATAATGGTAATTCATCTTATGGCATCCCTCCACATTTAACAGGGGCAGAGAAGAGTGAGTCTGTGTTTATCGAGGGCACTTAGAAGTCTACAAGGATGGACCAGTGATCAGAAGTAGTTGAAATTAGCAGTTAAATTTAGAGGTCTTTAGTTTATTTTAAAAGATTTTAATTAAAAGTTTTAAAAACATTACTGTATCACTATCACAGTCACCTCATTGTTCATCGATTTTCTTGAGCGGGCACCAGTAATGTCTCCATTTGTCCCAACCCTAAGATTTTAGCAGTCTCTCCTTACTTGTCTTTCCAAATGGTGCCATATTGGAGACTCTTTCAGGGCCAGGGGAATGATACCCATTATTGTTACTATTTTTGGCATATAAAATATACCATGGGGAGCTTGCCAGGCTCTGCTTGTGTGGGCAGGATACTCTCAGTAGCTTGCTAGACTCTCCGAGAAGGACAGAGGATGTATATAAGAGAATACAAGCAAGTATGTTAAAACCAAACACATGTGTGCTGCTTTAGGTATATCACTGGGCTACGGAATAACATAGCACTACACTGTAGCATTGTCATCCCATTGTTCATTGATTTGCTCGAGCAGGCACCAGTAACATCTCCATTGTGAGACTTGTTACTGCTTTTGGCATATTGAATACGCTACGGGTAGCTTGCCAGGGTCTGCCATGCGGGCAGGGATACTCTTGGTAGATTGCTGGGCTCTCAGAGAGGGACGGAGGAATCAAACCTGGGTCGGCCGTGTGCAAGTCAAACACCCTACCTACTGTGCTATCACTCTAGTCCAAAGCTATGACATATAAACATATAACATAAAAACATATTATCATCATCATCCCATTGATCTTCGAATTTCTCTAGCAGTCTCAGTAACGTCTCCATTCGTTCTAGCTCTGAAATTTAGAAGCCTCTCTTTACACTTCCTTTCCAATGGTGCCGCATTGGAGGCTCTTTCAGGGTCAGGGGAATGAGATCCATCATTGTTACTGGCTTTGGCATATGAATACACTACGGGGAGTTTGCGACGCTCTCCCATGTGGGCAGGAAATTCTCGGTAGCTTGCCAGGTTCTCCCAGAGAGAGAACTAGGCTAAAAGATGTCCGGGAGCTCGGTGTTATAGTCTCTGGATGCTGGCCATTGGTGGGATTACATGGTGCCACTGGCAGTCCCTGGGTGTGACTACCTAGCTACTGGAAAATGGAGGATCTGGGCGGAAGAGGCCCAGACCCAATTCCAGCAGGCTTGGAGGTCTCAGCCCCAGGCCCACACACCTGGATTCCTCTGCCGGTTCCCTCATGCGTGAGGCTCATCCAAACATGTGGAGAGGGGCCTTGAGCATGGCTGTGGCTAGGCTCTGGAGGTCTTTGGCCGCAGGAAGCTCTTCTTGGGGTGGGGAGGGAAACTGAGGCCCACCCCCTCCGAGGAGTCCAGGGGATGACAGCCAGGCATAGGGGCAATGACATTTATAATAATTTTATAATAAATTTTATAATAAAATATATTATATTCTAATTAATTTTTTTACCCAATTTCCTGTCTCATTCGCTGAAATAGTTATTGTGAAATGTGGTATTTTCTGATGCCTGTGAAAATATATTCCACCCTGGATATCTGCAGCTTAAGCCTTCTTTTCTCTAGCAACTACTTAGTCTTACTGTCAATTTGCTAGCCCTCTTTTGAGTTTTCTTTTATGATTGTGTGTGTGTTAGCTGGTGACTTCTTCATGTCTTTCATCTATTTCCCTTTAAGGTTCATTGTCTCTTGACACTCGTGGCCTTGCTCTTCTAGCTCTGACTCTCCAGTCAGAGCTTCCAGACTTTCACGGTGGTGCTGTCAACACCAACCTTTTATTACTATTTTTTATTTTACTATCTTTGGGCAACTCTCTGATAACACACTGAGTGCCAAAATGTTGAGAATTAACAGTGCTACCAATCCACCAATCCCACCACCAATTTATATGATGTACTCCTTGGCGAATGTGATTAAACTCCAGAGAAACTAATTCTCTAGGGAAGAAACAAGTAGAAACCCAAGAGAGCCTAGGATCGACAAATAATAACAGAAAATTTCACAGGGAGAATGAAACAGTGCATCCCAAGTGATGAAGGTCTGCTTCCCATTTCCATGTCAGGGAGAGGTAAACTTCCCAGGAAAGGAAATCCCCCTTTGTTTGTAATGTAGCTTAAGAGTTCACATTATGCTTGCAAGATGCATTGACTGTGGTTGGACTGCAACCCACAAGAAGAGCTATAGTAGCAGTGTGCCCCTCCAGTATGATGTTGATTCCATGTCTAAGCCAATAAGCTCAATGCAATATTTCACGCCTCATCATCATTTTCCCATAATATAGTAGGGTCGATCCTTTCAGCAGGAGCTTTAATGCATTGTAAACCTACTTGGTGGCAAACGTTAAAAGCATTTAATAAAAGGAATGGGAGGATGTCATCGTTGAGCAGGGCTTGCCTTAACGATTCCTTAACCCATTTATTAGCATCTCATGCTTCCTGGAGATGATGGTTCAGCAATTCTACAAACCAAGCTGAAAATAAAACCCTGAGACTTTTTGGAGCCAAAGGGCCTTCATCCCAGTGGGATAATACAGCCTGTTCACTTTCCATAATGGGTAGTTTGTGGTTTGTTCCCTTTCTGCCAAGAATCTTCTGGAAGGAAATTTATGGTCAGAGGCATTGGGTGAGCACTGAGAAGTCTGTGGCATGGATGGGAAGCAAAGCACTGATCCAGGAGCTGTGACGTCAGACTTGAGTTTACAATATTATGGAACTTTAGGGATCATACTTAGCTCCTTTTATGGGTGCAACTGTCACCTTTCCCACCCCAGAGCTTTACTGCCACAAATTTTCACCAAGTTTAAGAATCACTTCATGATTTTCCCTCCAGCTTATTTCCTTTAGCTATTCATATTCTACATATGAATCAGACAATGATTTGTCTTTCACTTCCTTACTTCCTTAACAGAGTGCAGCCATTTCAGATTCCATTCATTTCATCCTCAAAGGTGAGAATTTCATCTTTGTAATGACACAGTAGCATTCCATTGAGTATATATATGTACCGTGATTACTCATCTTGTCATGTTAATGGGTTTGTAGGTTGACTCTATGCTTCAACTATTCGAATAATGCTCTGTGAACATAGGGATACAAATACCCATTCAAATGAGTGGTTTTATGTCCTTCAAATAAGTGCTTAAGAGTAGTATTGCTGGAGCATATGGAACTTCCATTTTAATTTTTTTGAGAACTTACCATACCATTTTCCAGAAAGGCTGTAGCAATTTACATTCTCACTTATGGTGTACTAGAATTCCTGTAGAGAGGAAAGTAGCACTGTAGCACTGTAGCACTGTCGTCCCGTTGTTCATCGATTTGCTCAAGTGGGCACCAGTAACGTCTCATTGTGAGACTTGTTACTGGTTTTGGCATGTTGAATATGCCACGGGTAGCTTGCCAGGCTCTGCCATGTGGGAGGGTTACTCTTGGTAGCTTGCTGGGCTCTCTGAGAGGGATGAAGGAATTGAACCCAGGTCAACCACATGCAAGGCAAAACACCCTACCCACTGCTATCACTCCAGTCCAAAATTACCTCTAGAGCATATTTATGCACAGAAAAGGTTACTCAAGTATTCTTTGGGGGAAAGCCTGAACTATCTTATTCTGCCTGCTAAATAGCTAAGAAGAAAGTTCAGGACTTAGTCCTTCCCACCTCCTGATGGCGGAAATTGTCTTTAAGGATACCTGTGCTGATGTTGGTTGCTTCCTCATTTTCACTTGTCCCAATCTTTCCTTTTGGTAAACACACATTTCTCCAGCCAGACACATTCTGTTAACTTGTACTAGAAAGATTCACACACAACGGCAAAGCAGAACTATGTGGAGCAAATAAAAATAGAACCCATGGGATAAACTGCCACTTTATAGAAGTAAATATAACAAACATAGACCCATAGGAAACAATTTTATGGCAAAGATTTTGTCCTTTCAAAGAAAGAGCTAGGCATTTTATTTTTTCAAAATGAGACCTTATGTTGGTTAAACTATTGCCAGGTGCCTTGTGGAAATGATTGTAGGGAATTTGTGGTACTCTCTCACAAAAAGAAAAATTAACCTCCAATAAATAAAAACACTCTAAATTCCATGTTGGTAAAATTATTCTCACATTCCAGTTCTCATCAAGGACTAATATAATATATAACACTTGAAGGTTTTCCATTAAACTGTTTTTGAGTTATGAGTGACCAAAAAGAGTAAGTTTGAACAAATTGAAAAGAAAAAAATGAGAAGTCTGAGCTTTCATGTCCCTCGGCTAGGAAGAATTCCATTTACATGTCTCCACATCTTCTTTCACTGCCATGCTCTTATGAGAAGTGCCATTAGACACAAGTTTTAATAAATTTTTGTGGTTGAATCATTGTGAGATATACAATTACAAAGTTGTTCATGACTGAGTTTTAGTCATTCAATGTTCCAAAACCCGTCCCTTCAACAGTGAACATTTCCTGTCATCAGCATCCCAGTTTCCCTCCCACTCACCCTCTCCCCATCCCTGTAGCCTGCCTCTCTGGCAGACTCTTTTCTTCTCTCTCTCTCTCTCTCTCTATTTTTTTAAGACACCATCGGCACAAGTTTTACATAGAAAATTCTATTTTACTTGAGCATTTGCTTAAATCCAACAAATTTGTGCACCCACTATGAAAAAAAAATTCGGTCTTACAGTTTGGGAATCTTTTCTAAGAGCAGAGTCAGATTTATGTAACCAGAAATGGTTAAATATTTAATGTTTAGTACTTGAGAAATACTTCTGAAATATCTGCATGGCAAATGGCAGGGCATATGTATCAGGAGGCTGGAAATTTGGTCTGTTAACAGGTAAAATTTGGTATTATGGGTGGTAGGTAGTCCTCTATGTCATATGATGCAATACAAAATAATTTTCCAATGCTAGTCAATTCAAATGAGCTCTCCAAAAAAGAATTATTGCTTGAATATCTTAGTTAAAATCTATTCTAAAAATGCCAAGTAAAGCCAGGAAGACAGTCCAGGAGCTAAGGAACTTGCCTTGCATGCTGTCTAGCCCAGGTCAATCCTTGGCACCACCAGAATTGGCCCCTAAGCACAGAACCCAGAACACATGCCTAGAGGTGCACCCCAAGCCTCAAATTAATTACTTAAAGATGTCAATGATCTTTCCCTTGAGAGTTTTTATAATGATTGTGTTCAATTTTCTCAACTTCCAGTCGAGTAAGTTAAGAGCTGGAAGAACTGGAAGAATTGTATCAATGTTTGAGCTTTTCTATCCAGAACTATGAAGAACAATGTAGGACCCAAGAGGGCAATGGGCCTGGGCTAGTTAGCAGTCTGAGCAAGTATTGGAGCTACATATTGGGTGAAGAAGAATGTTTTTAAGGTGTAGGTAAGTCCCTACTTTTTTATGTAAAGAGTACAACATTTAAAAAAATTTTTTATTAGTGAATCACCGTGAGGTACAGTACAAACTTATGAAATTTCGTGTTTGCATTTCTGTTATACAGTGATAATTTACTCATCCCTCCACCAGTGCCCATTCTTCTCCACCAATGTTCCCAGTATCCCTCCCACCACCCCTAACCCATCCCCCACTACCCCACCCTACCTCTGTGGCAGGGCATTCCCTTTTGTTCCCTCTCCTTTTGGGTGTTATAGTTTGCAATAGAGGTATTGAGTGGCCATCATGTTCGGTCTATAGTCTATTTTCGGCACGCAAAAGAGCACAACATTTTTTTAAAGATAAAAAAGAAAAATTGCAAAGTGGAACGAGTTGTCAACACATTTAAACTTTATCATATTTTCTTTTGTTTGTCCTTACATTTTCCTCCCTGAAACTTAAGTTAGGTATTTCTTCAAGTTGGGAAGAATTGCTGTGGCCCAAATATTACTGTTCTTCAAGGTTCATTATAAGCTGGTATCAAATTTTCTCAATTCACACTTTCCCCAAATCAGTTCCTCTATGCAAATATTCACCAGACAATAGAGCATTTATGATTTCAAGCAGAATTATTTAGTGAACTTTTAACTAGTTTGCTGCTAGTGTGAACTTTAGTCTGCAATACTTTTTAATTTAAATAAATTTCTGTAATTAAAGTGTTTCCCCTTTTGTAATGAAGTCACACTACCTATAGAACTATCTGTAGTAGCTTCAGTGGTTTGTTTTGATATTAGAGGATAGACAGAAAAGCTACAATTTGGGGTTACTGATGCTTTTAGACAATTATGGGTTTTGAGTTCTCCACAAATTACCTCTTTCCAAACCACATGTTAAAAAGAAACAAAATGGAAGCGTATTATTTTAGTAAGAATCAGTCATACTGCTGATAGCAAATTCAATTTATCGATAAGTCAGTCATACAAAATATTGAGGCATTAATTAAAACTATTTTTCACTGTTCACAATTTTGACATACTATCATCTATTTCCATATAGCCTTGCATTAACATCATGCTCCAGAGTCAAAAAAAACCTGGGCCTGCATCCCAGTTCCTCTATCAACAGCTACCTCACTCTGAGCAATTTAGCTCCCACTCTGATGCTCAGCATTACCATCTAAAACAGGGATTTGCTACATTAACTTTCTCAAGAGTTATAGGAAGAATTTAAAAAGGGAATTCACGTAAAGCTTTGAACAGAGACTGAAGAATAACTGGTCTTTATCCATCGGGTTCTGATATACAGACTTTATACAAGTTTACAAAAAGGACAAAATTATTATCACCATTAGAATCACTTTTTCTCAGAATGTGGAAACCCTCTCCTACTCCGTCCTCCCATTTTTGGGAACATGATTTTTCATACTCCTCCTTTGTATTATGTTAAAGCACTGGCCAGTCAAGCTTCCTTTGTCCTCCTGGGAGCTTCTACTAATTCTTTCCCCCAGGGAGGCCCTAAGCATGGGGCTAAGCATTCACAGAGCCAAGTGAGGTAACAGAGAGAGCAAGAGCAAATAGCTGAAATTTTGGATTTTTTGGTAACATGATACTTGGCAGTCAATCCACTACCCAGCCACCACCACGCTCCAGGCTGCTCTCCCTACACTTGGGCCGAACCTCACACACCAGTGAAGCCCTGCAAAACCAGGCAAGCAGAGCTTTGCGACCTTGAACTCTAGGTTCAATGAGACCTGGAAGCAAGGTCCTCTGTCTGCCTCCTCCAATCTCTGGCATCTGAGGGAGGGGTCAAACCCAGACGCCCCACCCTACCCAATATAAATACCTCACTGGCCTCCCCCACTACATCCACTACCCAGCCACTGCCACGCTCCAGGCCGTTCTCTGGACACACCATAAGACACTTAACACCCATTATTCCTGCACCATATTTGATAGGGTTCAAATTTGGTGTGAAGCATGATAATACCTCTAAGGGCGATTGGAGGCCGCCCTAAAAGCCTCCGTCCCTCTCAGAGAGCACAAGCTACCGAGAGTATCCCGCCCACTTGGCAGAGCCTAGCAAGCTACCCGTGCGTATTTGATGTGCCAACAACAGTAACAATTGGCCTCATTCACCTGACACCGAAAGAGCCCCAAATATGGCAGCATTAAGAAAGATGAGAAGGAGAGGCTGAAAAAATCCCGGGGATGAACTAGACTGCCAAAACAAAGAAAGACTGAAATGATTGTACTTTCAACGCATGTACGCTGGCATCAGAAGCATCCATCGGATGAGGACTGGGCGTCTTCCACCCAGATCCTCCATTTTCCAGTAGCTAGGCAGTCACACCCACAAACTGCCCCCAGTGCCATGTAATCCCATCAATGGCCAAGATTCAGAGACTATATAAAACAAAGCTCCTGGAAGCGCACAGCTGCAAAAAGGCCGTGTGACCTTTTATAGTCTAGCCCACTGATGTGCCTAAAGCAGCACACATGTGTTTGGTTTTAACATACTTGCTTGTAATCTCTGATATACATTCTCCATCCCTCTTGGAGAGCCCAGCAAGCTACCGAGCATATCCCGCCCACATGGAAGAGCCTGGAAAGCTCCCCATGGCGTATTCGATATGCCAAATACAGTAACAATAACAGGTCTCATTCCCCTGATCCTGAAAGAGCCTCCAATCATTGGGAAAGACGAGTAAGGAGAGGCTGCTAAAATCTCAGGGCTAGAACGAATGGAGACATTACTGGTGCCCGCTCAAGCAAATTGATGAACAACGGGGTGACAGTGACAGCGACAGTGAAATAAAAACTAATTAAACTAAAAATGGGAAATTTTTGGGAAATACTTGAAAGCTGGAAATGGAGTTAGTCTCAAAAGCAAATGGATTTAGTCTCAAATTCTTGGGATGAAAAAGTTGCTTTTCAGGATGCTTCCCATGGAAAGACATAGCTCTGCTGGATATCATGGGGGTAGTAGAGAAATATGGTCTGCAGAGTACCATTCCACTCACCACCAAAGAAAATTTCCTTCTTGCGACTTTCCTTAAAATACAACGTTGGGTTCTTTTGAAATCCGATAGAAACTGTGGGGCCCACAGTGAAAGGAAGGTGAATACCCTTTAGAGGTGGATCTGATTTAGAATCTTTGTTTGCAGATCATGCCTGGCTGTGCTCAAGGCTTACTCCTGGCTCTAGAGTCAGGGATTGTACTTGTGGGGGTACTCAGAGGACCATATGTGGTACAGAACAATGTGGCTCAGCCATGACTAAAACAAATGCCTTGTTTATTGTACTATCTCTCTGACCCAGATTTTAGATTCATATCTGTTTAAGGTATCATTTGCTAAGTCACAGGAGTTTTTAAAAAATAGCACTTGAAGTTATAAAGCTATGACTTGACCCATTTTTTTTGGTGGGGGGCGGGTCACACCCGGCGATGCACAAGGGTTACTCCCGGCTCATGCATTCAGGAATTACTCCTGGCAGTGCTCGGGGGACCATACGGGATGCTGGGAATTGAACCCAGATCAGCCGTGTGCAAGGTAAACACCCTCCCCGCTGTGCTATTGCTCCAGCCCTCACTTGACCCTTTTTAAAAATAAGCTAGCAGCATATAGACTAGTATTCATTCATTTTTCCAGTGAGAAAATGAGTATTGTCTCATGGATTGTAGCTTCCTTGTTTGGCACTGAATAATGCAACTTTAGTGAGAAAATCTGGACTCTAAGATGTGTTGCAAACAGTTACAAATATAGCAGTTACATCAGTTACAGAATAAATCAGATTCTACTAGCAGCTTTCATTGTAAGTATAGGAATTAAGAGGCTCATCACTTTCAAATATCCACACTCTAATCTGAGCTGACAAAATAGAGGAATATTCTTTTCTACGTGGGTGAAGTACTTTCTTTATGTTCCATTCATCTTTAGTTGGGCATTTGGGCTTTTTCTGTATCTTGGCCATTGTACTCAATGCAGTTTTGATAATGAATGTTGATAATGCAACTCTAAGAAAAATGTCATGCAATTTGCAGCAACATGGTTGGAATAAGAGGATTTTAGGCTGAGTGAAGTCAGTCAGAATGAAAGGGACAGATACAGAATGATTTCTCTCATATGTGGGACTTAAAGATACACAATAAAGTAGCCACAAAGATCCAAAGGCTACATTAGAGGGGAACTGATCCATACAATTGAGTTGGTGTGGTGGTGTGAGAGAGACAGGAGCAAGGCTCCATGGGGAAGGTAGATGGGCACACTGGTGATAGGTGTGGTGTTGGAATTAGTCTATGAGAAACTATTATTAATAGTATTTCAAACCAAAAAGTAGAAATAACTGGAGCGATAGCACAGTGTGTAGGGCATTTGCCTTGCACGCAGCCAACCCAGGTTCGATTCCTCCGTCCCTCTTGGAGAGCCTGGAATGCTACTGAGAGTATCCCGCTCATACAGCAGAGCCTGACAAGCTACCCGTGGTGTATTCGATATGCCAAAAACAATAACAACAAGTCTCACAATGAGACATTACTGGTGCACGCTCGAGCAAATCGATGAACAACGAGACAACAGTGTGACAGTGTAACTAAAAGCATATTTCCTTTCTGTTCAATTTTTCTGGAGACACACACACAAAGCACAGCTTCTGTAAATCTTATTTTAATAGATTATTGTAGAGTATTTCGAGATCTTTCTGGGTAAAGATGGAGCTAGGAATGAAGTTCCACCCCTGGAGAATGTCTGTGCCTGTTTTTAATTACACAAGTCCTACGTAAATACATTACCAGTATAGAAAATTCCAATGACTGAGATTAATCCTCACCAGTCTCTTCATTGTTCTAACCAAACAGGTAGGAGAATAAGTGGGTTTTGCAAATTTTGCTTTGTGGTCTAGTGGTTGTTTAGTGTTCAAATTTCTTCTCTCTGTAGGGCACAGGATTGTGTCTTGGAATGCAGAATTCTATATGGACCTCTTAGGCATTCCTTGTTCATTATATTGTTCATACCTTCTCCAGTCTTAATGTTTTTACATCTATTTGCTCTGTTGAATTATTTGAAAATTACATTACCCTTTCATAGATATTATCAAGGAGTTGCTATATTTTCATAAAATTGTGCTTTCTATATTTTAAACATAGTGTAATCCAATCAATGGCCAACATCCAGAGACTATAAAACCAAGCTCCCAGAAGCTTGGACATCTTGTAGCCTAGTTCTCCCTCTTGGAGAACCTGGCAGCTACCGAAAGTTTCCTGCCCGCACAGGAGAGCCTGGCAAGCTCCCTGTGGCGTATTCTTATGTCAAAACCAGTAACAATGATGGGTCCCATTCCCCTGACCCTCAAGAGCCTCCAGTGCGGAACCATTGGGAGAGACGAGACAAGAGAGGCTGCTAAATTCTCAGGGCTAGGACGAATGGAGACATTACTGGGCCCACTGGAGCAAATTGACAATCAACAGGGTGACAGTGATACAGAGTGATACAGTGATATTTTGAACAATGTAATTAAAAGTAAACACAATTGACTTTGGGGAGTGTATAATTTTTGTTATAAGTGTTGTATGGTTTATCATTTTAAGCATTTCTTAAAATTTTTATTTTAATGATATTGTCAAAATAATTACATTCAATATTCCAACACCAATCCCACCACCATGACACCTTCCTACCACCATTATTTCAAATTTTCCCACCACCACCCATGCCTGCCCCCAAAGCAGGTCTTAAATTGTTTATTTTATATGGCTTATTATAAATAATGCATTTAAAAGGATCCAAAAAAGTTTCCTTAGAAGAAAATGTGTGAAGATTGTTGTACCCCCACCCTAGAGCCATTAAGCACTTGTATAAGATACTACTAACAAGTTGTTACATGTTGAACTTTTGTGTGCTAATATTTATATATATATTTATTTATTTATTTTTGAATTGAGATCCATTGCCTTCTCTCTTAACCTATTAAGTGTGGTATGCTACTCTTGGTACATTAGTGGCCATGTGCTTCATGGATTCTAAAGTTTTAGGTAGGGGATACAACTGGAAATGACTTTAGGATTCAGAAGCACCTCTGCAGCTTATGTGTCTCTTCAGAGATTTATTTGTGCATCTCTGGGTCGTGGCCGTTAAAGAGGTTACATAGCACTGTGGGCAGTTTGTGACCGTGGCTGCCAGGCTCCTGGAAAGATAGAAAAATGGGGGTAAGTCGCCCATTCCCAACTTTGGGAGAGCCTGGAGTTTTCAGTCACAAAAGCTGCATACCTGTGTTTTTCAGCAGATTCATTTTCATGCATGTGGGGCTCACCCAGATTCTGTAGAGGTCAGTTGTAAGCATGGTGCAAATGAGTGCTAAAAGTTTTCAGCTGCTGGGGCTCGATTGGGCTTGGTTCTAGACTCACAAGCACCCCCCAAGGCCCCAAGGCCCAGGGATCTCCAGATCCTGGTGCAGCATCTGGAGACATCTCTGCCACTGTAGTTCTCTTCCAAGATTTATTTGTGCATCTCTGGATCATAGCTATTAATGACATCATATGGCGCCAGAAGCAAAACCTAGCTCTCCTCCTTGATAATAATATACTTAATTTCATTTTATTAATATTTCTCTGGTATCATTTTTCATTCTTTCTGATTTTCAGTCACCATACAAGAATGTTGAATTAGATGACTTATACTGCATAACAAACTTCCCCCAAATATATTGATATAAACTAAAACAGGCTAGTATGGTCACCATTTTGAGGTCACTAGCTGGAGCCACTTTGATCAATAGGATATAAGCACTCATGTCTGCTCTCAGGCCAAGGAGGCCAGCTGACCTTGATCCAGGATACCTCAGCAGTGGAGGCATGCATTTACACTGCTGAATACCTTCTTTGCTGAGGATGAAGAGTGCGTCTTCTTGACCTACTAAAATTAACCCAGCCCTTATTAAACTCACAATAATTCACTGGAAAGAGCAGTGTCACGGTTTATGTGAGAAATTTCAAGTTGCTGAGATATAAGCAAGGACAGTTTTATTGTCCAACCATTTCTATTGCTCAGTTGTGCTACCCACTCTCTTCCCATCAACTGGCTCAAAATCTACTCTCATGGCTTTTCTGTCATTGTCACTTACTCACACTGGGCCAGATCAACCTCCTATTAAGAGTAAAGACTTCTATTAAGAGTAAAGGCTCCTCTAGAGCCTTCTGGCACCAGCCTCTTGCTATGTCCCTTCCTCCTGGTGTTTTTGCTCTTGTGTTAGTTGGGGAAGGCAGAGGGAAGGAGCTATCTCCTGGCATGCTGAGCATGGAGTACAGGTTGTATTTTTCTTTGTTGACCCAAGTTACTCTTCCCTTACGTGAGTAAGCACACTTCAGTCGTTTTACATTTGTTGGTGACTTTTCTGGAATCAGTTCCACGAATCAAACTGTGATCCAGGGAGCAGAAATAGGTAGGAAGAGGACCCCAAGCCCCTTTGGCATTGGTCCCAATTCAGGTATTTTCTCTGGAAATTTTGGGAACATCTTTCAAAGCTGAGCCTCATCAGTGATCTGGTCCCATCCCAGCCTGTGGCTGTCTTCCCCTCTCTCAAGAGTCTGTATTCTTCCCAGTCTGTTCTTGGGACACATGAAATATTCAAGAGGCCAATCCATGTCTCTTCCATTTGGCTCTATTGTTCCAGCAACTTTACTTGGTTCTCCCATCTCCAGAAAACCAGAGCATGTCTGTAAGCCCCTTACTCATCAGAATCAAGAGGGCTGTGCATCCATATGGATATCTACAAAGTTGATAAGTTGATGAGGAGGTCTTCTAACTACCATTCTTTTTGTTCTTTTTTTTTTTTGCTCCATAGAGGAGCTGATTTTCTGCTTCTCTTCCCTTTAGAGAAGGCCCCAAAATGTTAATCCCTGGCAGGCCATAAGGATACATACTTTGTAGGCTGGAGTTCAACTCCTGGCACTGCATGGTCATCTGAACACCACAGGAATGTCTTCCAAGAAGACATCGGGCCGATACTAGTCCCTGTACATCAACAGGTGTGGTCTTCTCACCCAGCATTGTCATCCGAACCACCTGCCACTTTCTAGCCTTTTGTATACTAGGAGAGGACAAATAAACTATGGGATGGAAGGGGCAGGGAAAGTTGCTTATCTTTTCTTTTGTTCTAATGGAACCGTTTGGGAAGCCTTTTGAGATATTGACTGGCACTCCAGCTGAAATTGTCTCTAATTTCTAAAGCAAAACAAAAAGAG
The DNA here is from genome assembly GCF_027595985.1 of Sorex araneus. Lineage (NCBI taxonomy): Eukaryota > Metazoa > Chordata > Mammalia > Eulipotyphla > Soricidae > Sorex > Sorex araneus. The sequence goes on along the minus strand of NC_073308.1, from coordinate 64,139,926 downwards.
AAAAGGAAAAAAAGAAAAAGAACCAGAGTGGTTTTACTAGCCACTGTGAGTTTTAGGAGTCCATACAGTGACATTTAAAAAGATTGTACAGGGCAACTTATGCAGCAAAACACTTATCTGGAATGTGAGAGGCATAGAGTTTAATCCCGAGAGTGCTGCCAGATTTAGCCCCGGAGTGGCCCCGATCTTCCCTGCAGAACCACTGGATGTCACTTCTTCTTTAAAGAAATCATTTTAAAAATTTGCACAAAGTGTTTTGTACTACCATGCTATACTGATAAGTCTTTAATAGGGAAAAGCACTAAATAAGAGTCCTAGCTGCAGCATCACTATTGTTAGAAATGAAAACGTTTCACTTCAAAAGAAATCCAACTATTTTCCTTGCCCATTTGGTAGATCACTGTTTTTTTTGAAAATCAAAACAATTTATTGTAAGACTTTAAGAGGATCTTTAGAGGCATCGATTAGTTTAAGTATCACAGTTCATTGTCTTTCCTTCGGCACCAAGAAAATTGATGTGATGGCCTGTCTTAAGTTGGTTTCTTCTGCTGGTCTTTTATCTGACAAGACACCTTTGGCAAAGTAATGACAAAGACTCATCAATATGCTACTTTTCATCTGCCTGACACTGAAATCAATGGGCTGCTGGAGCAGCCCCTCTCTCAGCACTGTCAGAAGTGATCGCCATGCTGGACAGAGCCGGCCACCTGATTGCTCTGAGCACTCATTCATTCTTGAAAGCTTTTTCTAGGCTGTTACAAGAATGACCCTGGGTAGAGGTCAGAGATAAAGATGCTGTACAATCAAAGGATGCTCAGCCAGTCTGGAAGGGGGGACTCGCTCAGAGGGTGAGATGATATAATGGTCTGTAGAGTAAGCCCCTGGGAGAAACCACATCCTCTGTGTCTGGGACGTGTGGCCTTCAGGATCCGCATTTGTGGGTCTGGAAACCCTAATTTGTCCTAAGTGACAGCTGGGATTACACAAAAGACTACACTGAGAGGCAAAGAAAGAATGTACCCAAGTAAAATGGTTGGATTGATACAATCAGCTTGGTGAAGAAAAATTAACATCGTCTTAATTTTTCCCATAATTATAAAAGAGAGACATGATTATGTAAATGTTCTTTTATGGTTAATAAAGATACTTGCATGAAAAAACTCAACGTATTTAAAAATTAGTTTTACAAATGCTGACAACATAGTTCAGTTCTGAGGAGACACAAAAGCAGGTTGAAAAAAACAGATTTGGTGACAAGCATCAAGAATTCTTCTAAGAGGTAGGTATATTACTTCAGTAGTAGCTTCTTTATGGCTAAGAAAAATATAAACTAAAATTGATTGAAAAGAGTATATACAGGTTCTGTAAGGCAAAATTTGCATGGCCATTCTTACAATGTCAGGGGTAGATAGGCATGACCTGTACATAGTTGAAAATGATGCAAGTAAAACCCCTGCAACATAACTCTTGGAGCATGGCTAAGGATATCCATAGAGTAGGAGGGTACACCACAGCACATATGAAGTCTAAGCAGACAAGTAAGACCTGAAATGACTCAGGAATTCAAGGCTTTGAGGCAACATAGTAAGAGATGAATTCATCATGTTTGAGATGATGAACAAGGCATTCACCTCAATGCTATCATAAAATAAGGATAAAAATTAGAAAGGATTAATTCCTGTATATCAAGTAAAAATTAATATCTCCTTTTACTTACTAGGACAATAATCAATAACTCATTGGACTGAAAATTTTGCTATTGCCCCAGTGAATTATTAATCGAATATAAATTATGAGACAAAAATTTTGTGTTGCCATCCCATAGTCATGGACAGGGCTGGTCTTATTGGACAACCCAATGGGACTTGAGGCTTAAAAGGGTATCGCCTTTAGTCGAATGCTCTCTGGTCTTCATCTTGAAATTATTGATTATTTTCACACAAGAGTTGCCCACATTTTAATTGTGCACTGAACCCCACAGAACTCCAAAAAACTTGTCTCTTTTCCCAGTAGCCACATTCTTTCTTGGAGTTGGGAGGAAGGAGGTGGTTTTCTGTCTGAGTCACAGTTTACAGATTCATTGCATTCACTGGGATATTACTGTAGATAGATCTAAGTAAGAAATTCCCTGCAAACAAATGAAAACAAAGAAGTCAGCAGGGAAATTTCTGAAGAAATTTTCTCCAATCTTTAAAAGATAGTCTAGAGGAATGATCCTTATGTTCCTGTCTCAGGAGATGAGTGAAGCAGCTATCAGGACCTGGTTGAAGCCATCAACTTCTTCCTCTCTCCACTGCCCTTACTCAGTCACCTGTTACCTGGGATGCTCCGGTAGTTGCCAGACCCATTCCATAGTTCCACTGTCAGTACTTTGGACTCAATTCTCTATAGATGCAGAAGAGTGTATCCTTTGCGGATATAAATGATATTTGTTCTCTGCTCAAATTTCCTACTTCATGATAGAAACTTCTAATTATTATCTATGACACGTATGGACTCCCATGATGCCATTTCCTATCATCTTCTCCTGGCTCATTGCTTTGCAGTCACACTAGCTTCCTTGCTATTTCTCAAACATAACTTGAACATAGCAACCATGTTCCTTCCTGGGATCCTTTGAGCTTACCTGGAAACCTCTCCCCCCAGAGTCCCCTGAAGTCTACTCTCTAATGTCTTCCTTCATTCAGGCCTTCCTTTTTGAGTCAAAGAAGACCTACTTCCTGGACAACCATTTCTCAAGTTGCCTCCCTTTACCACCAATTTAACTTTACTATCTTCACAGCACTTTTCAACTACTTGAAAAATTACATGCTTATGTGCCTTTCTTTTAAAAATTGTTTTTGTCTGCTCCCATTAGAATACATACTTGATAAAAGCAGATATGTTGTCTTTCATCTAGTAACAGATTTGAAAACTCATGTCAGCCTTAGCCATAGGACATCCACATATACCCATTTTTCTCCCAGAATCTAGAACCCTTGCACATTAATATTCATTAGATAGATAATTGTTGAACAAGTAAATGTATATGTCTACAGCTGCTACATCCATCCTGTGCCCCGCCCCCCCACATTGTAGCACTGTAGTCCCATTGTTCATTGATTTGCTCAAGCGGGCACCAGTAATGTCTCCATTGTGAGATTTGCTGTTACTGTTTTTGGCATATTGAATACACCACGGAGAGCATGCCAGGCTCTGGCGTGCGAGCGGCATACTCTCAGTAGCTTGCAGAGCTATCCAAGAGAGATGGAGGAATTAAACTCCCTACCCGCTGTGCTATCGCTCCAGCACACACACATACACACAAATAATTTCTTGACACTAAGAGAATGTCACAGAGGGATAGAAGGTAAAACACAAATGACCCTTATTTCATTAGAAAGTCACTGAGTATGTACTTCATCAATTAATGAAATGCTTCCCATCTGTCATGTACAGAAGTAAATTAAGTATTATATTTTATTGTAGCTTAGGGTATATAATACAGTAGTGTTTACTTTTATGGTTTTGATTTTTGTCTTTTGGTTTTGGGCCATGCTCAGGGTTTACTGACTCTGCACTCAGGAATCACTTCTGGAAGCTGGCAGTGCTTAGGAGACCACATGGAATCGACATACCATAGACAAGTGAGATCATCTGCAGTTTTCCCATCTCCCTGATTTATATCACTTAACATGACACTCTATCAACATTGCAGAAACTTATACTAGTTCATCTTTCTTTAAAGATATACAGCATTCTATTGTGTGTATATATACTACATGTATTCACATTCAGCTGTCATTGGATATTTCGGTTGTTTCCACATACTGGTTATTGTATTAGGCATTACCATGAACATAGGTATCTATATACCTTTTCAAATTTATTTTGTGGTTTGGGGATAGATGCCAGCAAGCAGGATTGCTACATCATATGAAGACTCTATTGTTACTTTTTTGAGGAATTGCCTTACTGGTTTTCATAGAAGCTGCGCCAGACAATATTTCTACCAATAGTGAATGAGGTTTCAAATGGAGAGGGGGATAGAAGGAGAGGGGGGAGGGATAGAAGGGGGTGAGGGAGAGAGAAGAGGAAGAGAGAGAGAAAGAGAGGCAAGGGGAGAGAGAGATTGTTCCTGCCATGGAGACAGGCTGGAGAGAGGATGGCAGGAGAGGAACTGGGGACCTTGGTGGTGGGAAATGTACACTGGTAGAGGATGGTGTTGGAACGCTGTATGACTGACCATGAACAACTTTGTAACTCTGTATCTCATGGTGATGTTGAATTAAAACAAACAAACAAATGAAAATGGTGAATGAGATTTATTTTTCACTACATCCAGTGATCCCTAAGCACCACTGAAGAATTCAGGCAGGAGTGGACTTAGTCCCTGAGCACTGTATATTGTAATCCCTATGAAAGATGAATTTTAAATTTTACAGTAATAATTGGACTGGAACGATAGCACAGTGGGTAGGGTATTTGCCTTGCATGCAGCCGATCTAGGTTCGATACCTCTGCCCCTCTCAGAGAGCCCGGCAAGCTACCAAGAGTATCTCACCCACACAGCAGAGCCTGGCAAGCTACCGTGACATATTCGATATGCCAAAAACAGTAACAACAAGTCTCACAATGGAGACGTTACTGGTGCCCGCTTGAGCAAATTGATGAACAACGGGATGACAGTGACAGTGCTATAGTGCTACTGGAATGATTAAAAAATATATTCTTCTTGCCTTCTAAAGTAGTAGTCTTCAACATCTTTCAGTACAGATGTTTGAAACCTTTAAAAAACATTTAAATAGAAAGTGCTTCTGGAAGATAAATAATTCTCAAAGAGAATATTGGATTCTAATTTATAGACATATTTCATCCTTCAGAAGTGTCTCCCATATCCTCAAACATATTGAGCTAACCATTAAGACGCAAATATTTCAGTTCCAAATATTTCCTTAAGAATTCACTGTTAATTGCAGCCATGCTGTTAGCACTCAAGTTTATTTTTCACTTTTTTTTTTAGTGCTTAACTTCTATCAAATGTTAAGGCACAGATGCTCCCTCTGTGTATCTGTGTATGCCCCTATCCTCAAAGGATTCTGCTTACCCGAGTGCTTAAAGGTCTTCCTTATAGGAGGTACCCTAGTGGGTCCTACAATGTTTTTTCCCACTCAGACTTTGGAGTCCATTGCAAACTTTCTCACCCACACACTGTGAGACGCACAGAAAGCACTAGAGAATCCGCAACAAAGATCACCAGTCACATTATATCCACGTGGCTGCTATATAAAGGTAGTAGTAACCATCGTGTGTGACAGTTTCCTGTCCATTCCAGTCTACTCTGTCACCAAATGCACATATGGAAACTTAGAGTTACTTACTCCACTGATTTTCATGATATTGTCCTTCTTGATTTTGATACAAAGTCACAGTTTCTCTATCTCTTTTTCCTCTCCTTTAATATTTTTCCAATACAGCTGTGTTTCTCTCAATCTCTCCTTTTGGGTCATACTGTGAAAGCCACCACTGCCCGTCTCCAGCAGAACTTACTCCATCACCATAGAATGGAACAGGAACATTATTTGGAACTAGATCCATGACAGATGTCTTTGCTTAAGAAAAGGTCATACTCGAGTAAGAAGGACCTTTAGTTTAATGACAGGTTCTTAGAAAATGAACCCTAGGTGAGGTAATGAGATACAGCAGAAATACCCCATGAAGGTGAGGGCGGTGATGAAGGATATGAATACACAAGCTCAGGAAACCAAAGATGTCCCAGGATGGGTTTCCCCACAGTATTTAGAAGGAATCACCCTTCCCACACTTCCCACACCTAGATTTCAAACCTAAATTCCAAACCAGTGAGATTATAACTTGTTGATAATTAGGACATTCAATTTGACATAGTTGGTTGTGCACTCATAGCAGTTCGATATATTCCATCTCTCATTTTTGTGCTACTTTCCATTTTCTTCAACTGTTTCTATCAGTTACAGAATGGAGTTAAAGCTCTTTAGACTGACTTCCTGGGACAGAGATGATCATATTTACTACCCCTCCAGAATCATCTCTGCATTTCCTCCTCTCAGCTCATGGAATTTGAAGTCTTTCTGCTTTGGGGCATGTGTTTGCTCCAGTCTTCTCTTCATCCACGAGAGAAGCAGAACTTTGGTAAACTCTCAAGCAGTTTTCAAAATTCATACAGAGGCTGACATTGCTTTCATCTCCATTAAAGATTTCTTTGGAGAGTATTTATGAGCTATATCTTCAAGACACTTCTCTACCAGAATACACTTTCCCAATGCCACTTTTGTTTTTACCCTGTGTATCTTCACAATAGTTCAGAGCTCTTCAACCTCAGCACTAATGATATTTGGGGTCACTTCTTCATGAAGGATGGTTGTACTCCAAACTGTAGGATGCTAAGTAGCACCGTGACCATTAGACTTCAGTAGTATTTCTCCAAATTGTTATAATAAAAGATGTCTCCAGTAATTTCCAAAAATCCTGAGAGACCAATTGTCCATAGTTACAACACAGCCCACCCAGAGTTGAACCTTGTTCTTTTCATCTTATTAAACCCAGAGTCCAGCATAGTGCCTGACACCCAACATAGAGTCAGCCAGTGTTTGATGAGTAGCTCTGAACTCTGGAGGTAAGACTCTGCTCTAGCAAAATTCTACAGTCCAGGCAACATCAACAGCATTATACACTTATTCTAAATAAAGAGACTTTCTAGTTGAAAATGATGTTTCCCTGTTAAGATGAGGGAATTCTAGTTGGTTTCCTTTTCTAAAATGTTCTGAGTATGGAGCTCTTGAAACCTCGCCTACTTCCTCCTTGCATCTGTTCTGGAAGCCCTTTCCATCTGTGCCCATTGCCTGGGCAAGTGTTACATCAGCAGTTCGCACGCACGCATGCGTGCACACACACACACACACACACGCACAAACACACACACTGTAATGGGGAGCCTTTGGTCAGCAAGCATGCTGTGTAGAACCTAACACTTAGCAAAGGGGGTCCTCTTCAGTGGCTGACCGCCAAGTCCATCGTCTTGTCTGCTTCCTGTGCCAAAGCATTTGGCTACTGTTTCCTGGGCTTTTATCTGCATTTATCTTTTCCATCCAATGAATTTAAATTATATCTTTATTTTTTTACTACCGAGGCAGCCCAATTCCCCTTTCAATCATAATATGACTTCCCAGTAGAGTCCATTTTCTTCTCTATAAAAGGGTTATAAATATTGTGTGAAGGGAAGTGGACCCCTTCTAGGAAAGCCGGGAGAGCCCAGCTTGTGGCCTGTGGTTAAGGTTCAGAATTCCCAACACCAGAGGGTTGGTCTTACAAAGGCTATTTCATATCTAAAATAAGATAGGATTTGTGACTTTCCTCACACCCAGAATGGCAGTCACTTGTATCATTCTTCCCTTTGTAGGATAAGATATAAAATGCAAAGACTTTAGAACTTCATGAGGGAGATTATTTCCCCCCTTAGAACAGCAGTACCAATTAGCAGAGCAGAGAGATCTTTACCCAGAGGCTGATGCAGTGTGCTCTTCACCCAGTTGTTTTTGCCTCTCGTCTCTGTTCGAACTTCCTAAACCCATGAAACATTCATTTATGCCTCTTGTGCTTCTTACTGTTATAGGAGATGTTGTAAGGTGACTGTCCTTATTTCCATTCCCAACTGATTTCTCCATGGTCCTTCCTCTGATATAAAATCCAGCAAAATGGAATTCGCAATTTCCCAACTTCTCCAGAAGCTTATATAGATATATTACCTTGTTTTAATTAATGGGACCTAAGGATAACTTGGGGTTTCCCAGAGGAAACTATTTGCTTTCCCAACATCAAGACCTTTTGTGAGTTTCCTTCTTCTTCCCCTTTCTGTCTGCTTGGAATCTGGGCATGTTCCTGCAGCTGCCATCTTAAGCATCTACTTCCCAAGAAAGCTGCTCTAGCATTTCCCCTAAAGTGGTTTCTCTTGCACACAAGAGAAAATGTTTGATACCGAAACATTTTAAATGAAAATAGGTAACTGGTATAGTTTATGCTCTTGTCAAGTTATGATAATATTAAGAGAGTCTATTAGATTCTTTCCTTCCTCTCTGTACATTCTCACTCTTAAAGTACTGCCTTAAATGAATGCGTTCAGGGACCAGAACAACAGTTCAGTGGATAGGGTGTTCACCTTGCACATGACCAACCCATGCTCAATCCCTGGCATCCTTTGTGGTTCTCCCAAGCCCATCAGAAGTGATCCCTTAATTTACCACCTGGAGTTATCCCAAAACAAACAAAATAATAATAAAATAAAATAAAATAAATGTATGAATTCATTTAGTGTTCATAAGAACCCATTGAGGTAGCTACCTAGGACAGACTCATTTAACTCTGTTGCAACAAACACACAGAGTAACTAACTTACCTGAGATTGCCCAGCTAGTTAGTAGTACATGAGTATTGTGGCTCATATTTTCTGACCTATAAAGTACATTCCATGAAGAATATTTTGCCAAAAATAAAAGTGTGTAGACATTCTATTACTGAGAAATAGATACAAATTTCTGTTTGCATTTTTCAGAGAATACCAGAATTATTGTAAGATAAAACCAACAATCAAAGGAAAGGTGATCTGGCCACTTTACTCACAGAATAATTCAATTTATATGAATTCATAATCAACAGTAACATGAATAAAATGATAAAAAAAACCACTAAATTTTATTATGGGGTTATCATGTGTTGGACACTTTATGGATCATTTTACTTAATTCACAAAAAATACAGAGAGAGTTGGACTCTGTTTTGCATGTGGAAGGACAGGATTTGATTCACAGAACCACATGGTTTTCTGATCATCCTTAATATCCCACAGGAACATTCAGATTGAATCTTTGACAATCATCACTTAACAATAACCTATAGGAAAGATAATTTTTCTATATGGCAGTGGAGAAAATTATAAATTCTTGTTTATTGGCAATATCAGATATGCAAGATAGGCAAAACAAAAAAGAAGACGGTGTATGATACATTTTATTTATTTATTTTTCTTTTATTGAATCACCATGTGGAAAGTTACAAAGTTTTCAGGTTTAAGTCTCAGTTACACACTGCTCTAACACCCATCCCTTCACCAGTGCACATATTTCACCACCAAGAATCACAGTATAGCTCCACACCCCCCCACATCCCCAGCCCCCTACCCCGCCTGTGTAACTGATAAATTTCACTTTACTTTCACTTTACTTTGATTACATTCAATATTTCAACACAAAACTCACTATTATTGTTTGGAGTTTTTTAAAAGGCACTGACAATATTGTGAGCCAGTATATCATGATTGAATTTGGGGAGTATTGATGGGGCTTTAAGAAGCCAGATTTTGGTGTGTTCAATTAAGTCACCAGGTAAGTAGCCAAGAAAATCAGGGACTCCAACTGCTAAGTATAAGTAACATTTGAAAGTTACCTACTTTAATCTCTAGTCTTATAAACTTGAAAACTACAGTCCAGGATCAGTTCTGAATACCTCATCCAGAGTAGATCTTCTACTTTATTTTGTTCTATAATACATCAGTTTAAATCAGCTATGAAGTCTGTCTAACATCGCATCAAAAAGTAGAGATAGAAAATAGGTTAGAACAGACATTACTGCTTATTTTCCAAGGGGTCTGAAGCTGCCTTCCAGATGCAAATGTGTTATTATGAAAAGCAAAATGAGGCTAGTGTAAGGTATTAAAAATACCCCCAAATATATGCCAGATGACAGAATCCTAATCTTTAAATCATATATTAGCCCTCCCACAATGGAAACATATTGTACGGTTTTATTCTCACTAAAGAAAAATTAACCCAAGACAAGACTGGAAATTATGCATGAAACAAACACCACACAGCTATTCTCATGATACCTCAATTCCTTACTAGGAGAGGAAATAAGTTACTCCTTCAGAGAGAGGTGAGTTCAGGACAAATGAAAGCATTACTTCACTCGGAAAATAATAAAAGCATGGAGCTCATTATCACAAAAGAGGTACAGACAAGGAATATAAATGGATTCATAAAGGTTTTGACCAAATTTATGAATGTCAGAGTCATAAATGGCTACTTGGAGTAGACCTACCCTTTAAGGTTAATGTCAGGGAGGAAAACTATGTCCTTTCCTGGAAAATGCCTGAGGCATCTGTTGTGAACACAGTTGGGTTGGCCTGAACACTGGTCAGCCTGCCCAAGCAGCTCCTCAGTCCCTTTCCACTAAGGGATATCTTGGTCAGATGAAGAGGGATCTCGTCAATGGATTTGTAAGTGATAAGTATTCCATTTCAGCAGTGAACTTAAAGAATGCTGCTGTTTGACACTGCTATAATATCTAATCAGAGTTAAGCAGGAGGAAAGATTCCATTTGAGAAGCCAGAATTTAGGCAGTTTGAAAACAACCCCATATGGGTTCTGTTCTAAATGGTCCATCCTTCCCATCTCAACTTTCCCACAGGTATAACAGGGAGAAGATGATCTGTTAGGTATGACTCTTGCTGAGATTCAAATGAAAAGAAACAACTTTGGGTGTGGAAACAAATAGAAAAGCAAACTATTATCATGGCCACAGCCATTTTTTTCAGAAACTCTGCCAGAAAGTATTACATTTTTTGTATGTTCTAAAACACACACATAGATTTTTTAAAGCATTTTTTTCATCATCAGCAAAACTTGGAAGCAACCAAAATGCCCTTCCGTGGGTGAATGAATAAACTGTGATATATCATAACTATGAAATGTGCCTCGGGATTAAAATAAAATGAGCTTTCAAGTCATGGAAAGATATGGGGGAACTTTCAATACCTATTACTTTGTGAAAGAAGTTTATATGAACATATCACACACTGTAGGATTCCAACATTCTGGAACAGAACTATTGAGACAGAAAAACAATCAGAAGTTTCTAGGGTTGGGGCTGGGAGTGGAAAGTAATTGATGTAGGCAGGTAGACAGGGAAGGGGCCCCCATGGCAATAGAATTCTTAGGAAGTAACAAAACAAATAGCTCCAAGACTGCAAAGAGCCCACCCTGTGAGCTCAAGAGGCAGATCATACTTCAACGGGCACCAACAGACCCAGAAAAGGCTGGACCCCCATCTATGAGAAGCTCTAACAGGAACAAAGGCCTGGAAAAGAATTTCAAAGAGGACTATAGAACACTCCCAACTACCCGCTTGGCAACAATCCTAGCAACAGACTCTAACCTAGCTAGACCCCACGTGGGACGGCTTGAGAAAAACCCTCTCAAAGCCACCTTGAACAAAGGAAGCGTGTGCATATTACTGCCCAAGCCCACCTTGCCGAACACATGTGGTGCCCGAGCACATGTGTTGCCTACATCTCCCTTCTTGAGGTGTGTACTGGGATTCTCTCTGCCTTTGGAGAAGCCCGTGTTCTCTCTTGAGTGTGTTACTCTCTCTCTCCCATTTTCTCTCCCAAAAGTCTCTGAATAAATTCTGCTTTTACTTCACTGCTTGTCTATTTCTGAAATTCTTCTCTGTGAGACAGAATGAATAACTGTAAGGGCTGGGTAAGACCTAGGACTGGATTTCCTTTCCTGCAAAGAGCCTTCTCAGCGGGTCCCAGAGTGGCAGAGGTGGACAGGGAGAAAGTGACTGTCTCTCTCCTCTTTGCTTCACATAAGTCTTCAGAATGAAGAGGCAAATTCTCCCCAGCGTTTGGTGGTGACGGTATTCTTGATTTGGGTCATTCTGATAGGTAAATAGTGGCATCTCATAATAGTTTCAATTTGCATTTCCCTCCTATTAGATGACATGGAACATCTTTTGTTTTGCTTATTTGCCATCTGTATGTTGTCTCTGGTGTGGCATCTGTTAGAATACTTGGTCTATGTTTTAATTTAGCTGCTTTCTTAGAGTTGGATTTTAAGAGTCCTTCTTTATTGTGAATAATAGCTCTTGAGCAATGTTTCTTTAGCAGATATTTTCTCCCAGTCTGCAGCTTGTCTTATCCTCTGACATTATTGCAGAGCAGAGGAGCTTGAGAGCAGACTTCTCCATACGATACTATAAAGACAAATGCTCGCCTGTATTTGCTCAAACACACAGATCATACAGCACCAATAATGAATCCTAATTAATGTGTTATGTAGGTTTCCCAATGGTTACAAATGTTCCACTCTAGTGGGGATTTTGATAATTGGGAAGTTAGGCATGTGAGCTAGGGGAAAGGGGAGGGATCTCGGGGAAATTGCTGGAACTCCCTCTGAACCTTGCTGTGAACCTAAAACTTTGATAAAATTATCAAATGAAGAATAGAATAAGGAAGGAAAAAGGAAATAAGGAAGGGGAGGGAGGAACGAGATTATATCTATGTGTACATGTTGATTTTAATGATGCACATCCAAAACGTGTATGTCATAATGGAATAATATAATTGTGTAGGTAATTCCTTTTGTCATAACAGTGACACAGATCACCATCATTTTATCCAGTATCTCTAGAAGTCATCCATGCCTTTGTGAGAACCTTCTCTGGCACTATTCTTTCATCACTTGAGAATTCATTGCAAAGTTGAGCCTCTGTTTCCCTCAATTCTGAAAAGCCATTTAATAGCCTTCTTCAAAGTGCCTGTAGAACATGTTTATTTCACATGTGGTCTTTGTTAGCTTATCTATAGTCAGACTGACTTTGTAATCATCCAATTTCAGCCCTTTCAATTCTGCAATACCAATTACATTGGTAGTTATTAATATCCTGGTTTATCATAGCAAATGTTTTATCTTGCCCCTGCACCTGGCTGTCTTCACTGGGGCCCCTCGGAGGGGGTGGGCTGAGTTTCCCTCCCTGCCCCGAGCAGAGCCCCTGGAGCTGAAGACCTCCAGAATGCAGCCACAGCCATGCTCAAGGCCCCTCTCCACACGTTCGGGTTCAGCCAAGCCTCACGCATGAAGGAACTGGCAGAGGAACCCAGGTGTGTGGGACCCTGGGCTGAGACCTCCAAGCCTACTTGGATCGGGACTGGGCCTCTTCTGCCCAGATTCCCCATTTTCCAGTAGCTAGGTAGTCACACCCAGAAACTGCCTCCAGTGCCATGTCAACATCCAGAGACTATAAAGCCAAGCTCCTGGAAGCACGCGACCGCATTCACAGCTGTGCAACATCTTATAGCCTAGTTCTCTTTCTCAGAGAGCCTGGCAAGCTACCGAGAGTATCCTGCCCACATGGGAGAGACTCGCAAGCTCCCCGTGGCATATTCATGTGCCAAAACCAATAACAATGATGGGTCTCATTCCCCTGACCCTGAAAGAGCCTCCAATGCGGCATCATTGGGAAGGACGAGTAAAGAGAGGCTGCTAAAATCTCAGGGCTAGGATGAATGGAGACATTACTGAGACTGCTCGAGAAAATTGATGATCAATGGGATGATGATGATCATCATCATCATCATCACGAAGACCACATATATACACACATTCTACCTTTCTGCATAAGTGCATCCTACCTCACTTTATTGCCATTATTTCTGGCTGTCAGTTTTTCTTATATTGGAATAGGTAACACTGCTCTGCTTTGTCATGGTGGAAAGTTTATCCTGCTGATGTTCAGTTTCTTAGGTCTCCTATGAATGGCTGTGCTTATCGCCCGTGTGCAGCAACACATCTCCAGCACTCTGCATTTAACTTCATAGTTCTAAAAGCATCTGTACAGAGATAATATTAACATTGTTGCAACAGACAGGCAGAGTCTCATTTCTCTCTGCTTTGACTGAAAATGCCTGTTGGTTGTAAAAATATGCAGACACTGGCACTTTTGTATAAGGTCTGAGTATGTGTGGGTCCAGTCATTGGAGGAAGAAATAAGAAACCACCAAATGGTTGATGTGGAAAGAAGTGCCAAGAAGTATCAAACTGGGGATCCACAGCCTTGAAAATGATTTCCTGAAAGATCCTCTATGTTGGAAAGCTCCTGAATTCACTGTGTTCTGAGATGGATTTGCTTGGAGAGTAGATAGCTGAAATATCACTTCTCTCCCCAAATGCTGACTTACTGAGCTATGTTGGATGTTTGAAGTTCCTGAATCAAAATCACACACATATTTTTGGGAAATTTGACAGAATTAAACTTAGGAAGGTAGCATGTAGTAGAAATATGATAGGGTTTGGATTTAAGTTCCAGACCCTGCTACTAATAACTTTCCTTTAATACAGCCCCCAGCCTCAGTGGACTCCTCTGTGCAATCAAGAAAATAAAATCTTCCCCAATTATGTCACACTGAAAGGCCTTGAGATAAAAATGCATGGGTGCTTATTCGGTATAAAACATGCCACACCAGGCCTTAGAGCACAGAAGTGTGGGGGGGCAGTATCTATGGTAGAGGCGAGCATTCAACTGGGAGGAGGAGATGATGCTGAACGGTGGTAAAATGTTATGTGTGAACCCCGTCAGCAACAGTACTGTAAGCCACAGTGCAAGATACAAGTATATGTGTGTATGGGAGGAGGGGTGGAGAGAGAGAGAGAGAGAGAGAGAGAGAGAGAAAATCTTTTGTAGAAGCAGACTGGTAGATGCGAGGCTAATGGTGTGGGGGAACATGGAGGAAGGAAATGAGTCCAGGTGAAGGGCTAGGTGTTGAAACATTCTATGACTGAAACCCAGTCATGAATACTTTGCTATTTCATAGTGACTAGTTGTTTTTTTTTTTTTCAAAAAAGCATGAATGTGACTAGAAATATAATTCAAGCAGTAGTTGCTGGCATGGATTCTGTTCCTGGTTTATACTGTAAGTCATCTAGTAGTATGGGGTCTGAGTTGTAACTGTAATACTAAAACATCAGCTCATAAAAACAACTTAAAGAGGCACTCAGCAGAGAAGAACCCTGGCTGGTGGGTACCACACACCAGAGAATGCTCCGGGCCCCAAAATGAGCCAATAACATCAGGGTGCCCCAGATGGAGCAGGTGCAGTCTCCCCGCCTTCTCCAGATGGAAGCCCGGTGACCATGAGCTTCTACAAACATGGCCCCAGTACGCGGGGACCAGGACTATTTCTCCGAACTGCAGGGGAGCACTGGAACTGGGCAATTCCATCCCAGCTCCCAGCCCATGCCTGACCCCGGAAGTCACACCCTCAGCCAACCCCCGGCGCCATCTTGCCGCACTCAGCAGTGAAGAATCCTGGCCAGCAGGCACCACAGGGCTGGAGAATGCTCCAGACCCCAAACCCAGCTGATAACACTGGGGTGCCCCAGATGGAGCAGGTGCCGTCTCCCCGCCTTCTCCAGATGGAAGGAGGGGTGGGTGATTGGTCATTGTATTGCTGAATATCAAACATGCGGCTTTTGGCAGGAATGAGTCCAGAATATGCATTAGGTTTCCGGTGTCGAACCACCCCAGGAGGGAATGGGTTTTGTGCCTTGGCCTGTTTCCCCTGGCGGCTTAGTCACCGCTGCCATCTTCCAGAGCCCTAGGGATAGCCAGAAAGGGGCCCGCAGTGATGAGGAGCGTGGGGCCTCATGGGATGAGGGCGGTGCCGGCCCTTCCTCCTCTCCCCCTACTCCCCACCCCTACGAGACCCGGAGCTGCTGCCCACGAATGAGCCCTTTGGCTGCTGATGGAGCTACTTATTGGCCATGATCTCAGAAACATAGCTCGGAACACAGAGACTTTTGGCAGAATTCCCTCCAGAGTTAATTATTAAAACTTCAGAGTTCTAAAATCACGCAGCCTCGATAGCGGCCGCGCATCATCATACGCAATTCATAACCAGCAATAGAAAACAAATGGTCTAATCTTGCCTTTTCGGCAGATCTGAGTGTTGGGGTACAATCCCAATTAATAATGGTAGGTTTGGTCTCAAAATATTGAATGTAATCAAAGTAGAGAGAGAGTAAGGTGGAAATTGTCTGCCACACAGGTAGGGGGAGGGTGCGGGATGTGGGGATACTGGGGCTTGGGGTGCTGGAAAACGTGCACTGGTGCAGGGTCGGGTGTTTCATCATTGTATGACCGAGACTTAAGCTGAAAACTTTGTAACTGCTCTCAAGGTGTTTCAATTAAAAAAAAAAAAACTTAAAGAGAAACGTGGGGGGCAAGGGGGGGGGAGCTGTTGCCAGGCAGTTCTCAGGGACTCCGGAGCCATCCTGGCAAGTCTCTGCCAACCGGGTGAGCACTCAGCCCTGGGATCCAAGGCTGCAGCACTGCTCAGGTCACGTGCCAGGCCCTCAGGCCATCCCACTGGTGCTCAGGGTTCTCATGGCCACACCCAGCAATACTTGGGAGACCGCGTGGCACTGGGGATTTTATTCTATTTTATTTTATTTTGCTTTTGGGGGTCACACCTGGCAATGCACAGGGGTCACTCCTGGTTCTGCACTCAGGAATTCCCCCGGCGGTGCTCAGGGGACCATATGGGATTCTGGGAATCGAACCCGGGTCGGCCGCGTGCAAGGCAAACGCCCTACCCGGAAGATCACGTGCATACATACAAGCCCTGTAACCTCCTCTGCAACCCTAGAGGCCTTAACGACCGGAAGATCGCTGAGCCTGGGTTCCCTAAGATACCCAGGTGGCGACTTTCAAGTCCTAATTAGTTTGTATGAAGCTTCATACTCCCCGTGTCTTCTCATTTTTCTTACCAAACAATTCAACCCTAAGGAGGGCTGCCTTGCAATAATAAATAGGAACATCTAGCAAAAAATCTGGTGTAAAACCATGGAAACTATTATACATTTCGCCGTGCCCGTAGGCAACGAGGGTTGCAGCAGACAGCAATTAGTTTCTTACCATCCTGTTCGTCTCACTTACCGTAACGGTTATGCTGACAAAACTGGATTTTCATTCCGCACTTGTCTCTTTTCCAGAAGGTCAAAGGGGTCTGGGCTTGCCTGGTCAGGATATCCTTCCCCCTCCCCCCCCCGCAGCTGCACCCCAGCCTCAGAGCTCCTTCAGGTCCACTCACTAACCCCCCAGCTGTGTGGACCAGGGGAGTTTTCCAGGTTCAGGAGGAACCGGGTGGAAACTTGCTGTGGGAAGGTGTGAGGCTGGCAGGTCTCCTCACATTTGAAAGCCCCTCCTTAGGAAGTCACATGACAAGAGGCAAGAGAGGGAGACAAAACTCAGTGATCATAATCACACTACACCCCCCCCCCGCCCCCCGAGTCCTGGCCCCACTGAATGTGACGACATGGCTCTAAGAGGCGGATAAACAAAGAGTTAACAGAATTTGATTCTGCCTGAACAATGCTGAGTGCTTCCTTGAAGCACTTCCTCTTCATCGTAGACTGGAATGGCAGTGCCAGAAGGAGTTTTATTCACTCATTTTTTCCCCTCCCCTACCTTTCTGTCACTGTTGTTGAACATGGTGACATGTTTGCTTCCGATGCTGGCCCACTAGACTGTGCGGCACCTGCACACAGTTGCAGGATCACTCCTACAAGGCTCGGGGGACCATATGGGGACCACATAGGCAGCTGGGAGTCAAATGCAGGCCGGCCATCAACAAGGCAAGTGCCCTGTTCACTGTCCTAATTCTTTGCCCCTCCTTGAGACATTTTTAAAGACCAAGTATCCCACAGAAGTCTAAAGATTGCTCTTCTAGGCATAAAATATTTTTTATGATTTTTAAGATTTTTCTATTTTAAGACTTATCTCTTAAGTCTTGATGTGCTGCCCAGCTCCAACAGAAGGTTTGCATTGAGGGTTGCCCAACTATTAAGTGAAACTGCAAACACGGCATCTTTAACTGTTTTCAGTATTAGCCGCTAATTATAATGATGAACAAACAGCTATTGATTTTGTGTTTTTAGACATGATACTAAGTAGCCAAGGCAATGAAAGCAGGCAGCTGTAATGTACAACTCATTAGGCTCTGGGCATAAAATCCACCATCAAAAATGAATACTAAGAGATATTGTTCTAGAACTCTCTTCCTCTGGTCCATGGGGCACTATTCAGCTCTGCAGGACAAGGAAACTTGGGACAACATACAGTCCTGAAGTCACAAAACTTGAAGTCAGCGTGCTTCAGTGCCACCCCAGAGGAGTTGATGTGCTAGTCACGTGACACAATCATGTCCCTTTCCCCTCTTAGGTTTCGCTCTCAGCTGGACTTGTCGAGGTGCTCCTGGGCTGTTGCCGTGTGAAAAAACATTGAAGAAAAAGAGTTTTATCAACTCCAACTTCCTGTTCTGTGTCCAAAGCCTGGCCTGCTGGGAAAGGGGTTCATCAAGAGACGAGTTTGTCATTTGGGTCATTCAAGAAGGCGGCTGCGCATTTTGTGGAGACTTAAATGACCATCGTGCCCACAGACATGTGGGACCCCAGATGCAGCGATTTCTGTCACAAATGGCCCCGCACTGCAGGAGCAGGCCTTCTCTTCTGGTGTGTGTTATTTTATCTCTGAAGTTTCAGAGCTGACCAGAGAAACTTCCGACGTGTGTTTATTCTATCACTGGCTGTCAGCAAAGATCCACTTCTCCTCTGGGCCCGGAGGCCTCCAGGCTGTGGGCTGGGGCCGACTCAGCAAGCAGGCCCCGGGAGCTTGGGCGCGGCGAGTGGCTTTCCAGGGCGATTGCTAAGCAGCAGCCTCCAGCAGCCAGCAAGCTCATGTGAAATTCTTTTCATCTTCCCTGCACAGTCCTGGGAAAAGCAGGAGGGGTTCTGAGGGGCCCGGAGATCCTCACTGGCTGAACGCTGGGAATCTGAGAGGCAGGACAATTGCCCCTTAAACATACACTCAGGACCGCAGGACGGCGGGAGCTGGCAGCCTGCAATCCGTATGCAAACCTCCTCGGAAGCTCGCGCCTCACTCTTCCCATTACCAAGTTAATGGAAACCCAGGACCGACCATTCCACGATCACTGCCCCCTTTCATCCTTAATAACCAAATAAAAATGGACAGCCTGTATTGGGAAGCAGCGCCTAGCCAGCAGATCTCCAGGAAACGGTCTCCCTACAGACTTTCCCTTGATCTCAAAGCTGAACTTGAAACATTTATATGCACAGAGCACCTGGCCAGGAGATGTGAGAAGGCCCTTCTCCCTCCCAACCTCCCCCTCAAGCCCTCTTTACACACACACACACACACACACACACACACACACACACACACACACACACACACACACACACCTTGGCTCTATTGCCTTCTTTAATAATAAATTCTCAGGTTCCCCCAATCCCTTTCTGGAAACTGAGTCCATTCTAAATAATGTTTTTTGTTCTTCCTTAATGGTTTCAGAAAAGCCAGACAGCCTCAGCCCCCTCCCCCAGCACTCCCATTAACGCCCATCACCACTCTGCCTGTCAATCCGCATCATCTTGGCTCTAAGAAAGATGAAGCCAAAGTCAGGGCAGGTTAATTCCAATCAGGCTGAGGACTTCTTTTGTTTGAAGTCAAAGGGCTCAGGTGAACCGATTATGCAATTTAGCACCAACTGTACCGGCCTTCTAGAAGCTTCCTCTTCTCCACACACAGGAAGTGATGGAGTGAGGCATCTCTAACCTTCCCCAACGGCTCAGGTTAGACACTCAAAGGGCTGAATTAAGAACTAAACGTTTTTTGTTTTGTTTTGTTTTGTTTAGGATGGGAGGTTGTTTTTTCAATCTATTTCTTTTTAATTAAATAACTGTGAGATACAATTACCAAGCTTTCATGTTTGAGTTTCAGTCATACAATGATCGAACACCCATCCCTCCACTGCTGCACATTCTCCACCACCAATGTCCCCAGTATCCCTCCTCTCCCATCCCAACCCTTCCCCTGCCTCTAAGGCAGACAATTTCCCCCATATTCTCTCTCCACTTTGGGGCATTTTGGTTTGCATTATAAATACTGAGAGGCTATCAGGGAACCAAACATTTAGTAGTGAACAGCTGCAGTTGGCCCTAGTATGACAAGGTCCTCCAGGTCACGTCTCTCCTGCAACCACAGGCATTTCATGCCGAAGACAGCCAGCCTTCTCCGTACTCAGGACAGACACCCTCCTCTCTTTTGAAGCCACTGCCTCCCCAGAGAGGAGTTTTCCTTGGGAAGTCTCCTCCCTCTTGTTCTTTTGCCTCCATCTTGCTTTGCTTTAGTCCTCTTCCACCCCCGCGCCCCAGATACATTCGAGGGGACTTACCAAAAGACACAGAATGCAAAAGGATGCAATAAGGAGCACAAGAACCTGGAGCAAAGGTGAAAATAGTTTCAAGAAAAATACCAAAGGAAATACACCAAAACACAGCAACGTGAAGCTTCCGTGACTTGGCCAGCCCGAGTTCCACGCTCAGCCCCCATGCCCCTGCTCGCTTCCTGGCCTGGGCTCCCTCCCGATTCTCCACATGGGATGGGGACCCCTGAAGAGCACAGCCAGGTGGGCCTCACCGCTGCTCACTGCACATTTCTGACTCCCACTCTCTGGAGATAAAGCCCAATTCCTTCCTGCAGCCTGCAAGGCCTCAGGAGCCCCCGGAAAAGAATTCCCAGGGGCTTGGACCTGCACCTACTGCTCATTGATTTGCTCGAGCGGGCACCAGCCAGGCTCCTCTTAGGTGAGGTGGGACACTTGACACGGAGACCCGACCCTGGTTCCAGGTCACCGGCCCAGGCGGGAACAGATGCATGAAGCTCAGGCTCCCTCTCCAGCCATCTGCTCCCTTTATTTTCACTTCATCGCTGCAGGCCTTGGCCGTGTGCTAACACTCTGGGGAGTAAGAACTGAATCTGGGTTGTTCTTTGAGTCCGGCAGCCCATAGAGTACCTGACACATTACTATTATTAATGCTCCTAGTGGCATGATTTTAATACTAATTATGTAGCTATTATGATATTTACACAACTATAACATTACATAATAACTATTCATGGCATAACCACACATTATGTAAAAGTTTAAAATATAAGAAAATATTTTTAAATTGTTATAGTTCTTTTCATTTGATTGGGGGGCTCCCCCCTGGCAGTGCTCAGGGCCCATTCCTAGCTCTGTGCTCACTGAGAACTCCTGGCAGGATTTAGGGGAACATATGTAATCCTGGGCATCACTAGGGTTGGTCAAGTGCAAAGCAAGTGCCTTAACCCTTACGGCATCTCTTCCGTCCTTATACTATAGTTCTTACTGTAGCACTGTCGGGTCCCGTTGCTCATTGATTTGCTTGAGCGGGCACCAGTAACGTCTCATTGTGGGACTTGTTGTTACTGTTTTTGGCATATTGAATACACCACGGGTATCTTGCCAGGCTCTGCCGTGCGAGCGGGATACTTGAGGATCAAGTGTAGTACCTGTTCTTATCAGTTTAATATCTGATACTTCCTCTATAGTTCTCGATGCACTTTTTAATTGTCATTTTAATTACAGTAACAATGACATCATATCGGGCAGTTTTCGTGGACCAAAAAAATGCTTATTATTTGACCTTTGTTATCTTTATCTCCATTATTTTTGTGTGTGAACAGCCAGGAATGGATTCTTCACCTTTTATCCATGTGGTCAGTTACGATCCTCATTCTGCATAGGAGGAATCCCAGGTCATGGGAAGGTGAGTGCGGACTGAAATTCCTTTGTAATATCCCAGCTTGAGCTCCTGCTCCCTCTTTAGCCGCTCCAGCACCCAACACAGCTTCCTAAGGATCCCAGGCAAAGACACACAAGCCAGCCTCAAAATACACAGAAGCCAAAGAGCACAAAGCAGCTGCTGAGGCATAATGTGGCTGTTCGTGGATTCTGAAATCTAATGAGATGCCTTCCTGTGGGTCATGGCAAAGCAATTCCCCCAGAAAATCCCCCAGACCTGGTTTCAGGGTGGGTCTTGGCGGGGTGGGGAGTGTCCTGGCAGGGTTCACAGACTCTTCCTAGGTTGGGGAAATTCCCACCCCAAGCCAGGGAAAACTAAGCAGCTTACCCGGAGAAGCTGAAAAACATTGTTTTCTTGTGCTAGCGGTCCCAGTCAAGCCTGTGCTCCGGAACTGGGCTCAGAACAAGGAGACTCGGTCTTAGAGAGTGTCTGACGGGAGATGGGGCAGTTTATAGGCAGCTGGCTGGGGAGGACAGGAGTAGCAGGCCACCCCGGGGACACGCAGTGCAACCCCCAGTTATGGGGAGGACATTCTCAGGTGACCACCGCCACACAGCAAAACCCTGAGCAACTCAGGGACCCCGAATGCATTCCGTGGCCCTGTCGCCCAGACTCAGCTGCCCCTTGTGCTGCCTGCTCTCTGCTGTTACCCCGCTGGGAGTGAGCCTGTCTGCAATGTGGGCATCTCTTCCTCATCACCTATAACGTCCCCCTGCACAAGCCGGTGACACCACGCAACCACCGGATTCACAGAGTTTGTGTCCCACCAGCAGGGCAACAGAGCCCTGAGGTGCGGAGAGAGCCAGGAGCTACTCAGGGTCCCTCTGCACACTCGGAGAGGCGCCTGAGAAACATGAGGACGAGGAGAGGGGGTAGGAAAGGAAGACAAGGACCAGGGATCCCTCCGACAGGTGTGCAGGGAACTGTCTCACCGGCCTATGAAGAAACATTGTTTCACTTCCGCTTCCGGTAGCCAACATCCTTGGTGTCACGTGGTTCCCCCCCACGTGGTTCCTGAGGCTGAGGGCACCGGTTTCTGTGGCTCTGGCTGGAGGTTCAAACTAGCTACTCGCTCCCACGAGCACGCACACACAATCTGCACACTTTCCTGAGTCGGCTTGAAGCGTTTTCTCAGAAGCAAGTCACACGCCTTCTTTCTGAACCCTGGCTCAGGAGCAGCTGCATCCTCGCCGTGCGGGGCTGCCCCCGGCGGGTTGTCTTCAGTCCCAATCCCGGGATTGTCTTGCTCTTCCTCAGCAAGAGCTCTGATGCCTGGTGCATTAAAAAAAGGAAAAAAAGTCCGTTTCAAGGATAACAAAGCTCCTCCGTCCCTGTGTGTCACAGACACGTGGCAACAAAGCCAGTTTACCTTGTTATTCTCTTCATCTTGGCGCCTTACACAACGCGTCTGCTGAATACTCTGCCAGAGACTGGATTACTTCCTGACCTTCACATGACCCCCACAAAATAATTCCAAAGTACACATACAATATCAAGTCTTTGAACAAAATAGACTTCCTTGAAGACCTGAAGTAAACAATACTGCAGGCCCTAATCTGAAAATTTGAGGTTTTTTTTTTTTTTTTTTTTGGGGGGGGTCACACCCGGCAATGCACAGAGGTTACTCCTGGCTCATGCACTCAGGAATCACCCCTGGTGGTGCTCAGGGGACCATATGGGATGCTGGGAATCGAACCCGGGTCGGCCGCGTGCAAGGCAAATGCCCTACCCACTGTGCTATTGCTGTAGCCCCCTGAGGCTAGACTCTTTAACTATTGCCTGTTTGGGGGGATTTTGTAAGGAAAAATGAGAGTGATTTTTGGAGTAGGGTTGGGGGTGGGAGAAATGCAAAATTTGCAGGAAATGTCATTTTATTCTTACTACTTACCAAGCACAAAATTCACAATGCTAGCTGACGCTGTATTTCTAGATATATTTGTCAGTATTTTATCCTGAGCATTTTTAGGTCACTTTTTTCTAGTTATTTCATATCATATTAAAGGTTAATAATATAGGAGAAAGCAGATTCATGACTGAGCTACTAAACCCAACATTCAGAAGCCAAGTGACCAACACATAAAACCAAAGGGGTGGATCTTGGTAAAGAAAGGGAAGGTTCTCCAGTTTTCAAGTCAGAAATAAACTCATCACCTGAAAAACGGGTGAAAGGAGACCGAGGTGGTTGGCTGAAGAGCTCCAACAGCCGTGCTGTGAGCCGTGGAGGATGAACAGTGCCCAGGATACATCACCTGCAGTCTGTCCTTCTCGGAGGCAGGAGGAGGCTACAGCCGTCAGCAGTGCAGGGCAGTCTTGAAGGAATAGTATAGGAGGCAGGTAATGATTTGGGGGAGCACTTTCTAGCCTAAAAAGTAGGCAATGTGCCTGCTATTTGGTAACTTGTTGTTTTTTTATCGGAAGATTGCCTTGTATATTTATTACTTATACTTTACAGTACCAGCATCTACCCCAGAGCCTCACATGCAAAGCAAGTGCCTTTAAAGCTGTATTTCTGCACCTTTTATAACCTGTGGATGCTTCCCAACCTTGTTTCCTTCCTGTGCCCCCCCCCCCCGACCCATCCCATTGATTTGCTCCCTCTTGGCCATAGAGCCCAATTACTTGATTTGCACCTGTGACCGTTGTGGAATATCCTGGAGCCCACAGTGGTGAGGATGGAGGTGGCCCCCAGTTGAGAAATTCTGCTTTAAAGGATAAATGCGTCTCTGTGGTCAGTGCTCTTGAGCCATACACATGCCGGGAGCATCTTTGGGGCCATGTTAATGGCAAGGGTAAGTGGCAACGCTCTGCTTTCCAGGAGAAGTAGGTTAGCAGAGGTCCCATTTCTTCTTTTAGCAATCTAGTTAAAATGTATAGGGAGGAGAAGGAAAGACATGGGTTTGGGGGGTGGGGTGGGATTGAAGAGACATGGAAAGCAACAGGGGTCAAGGGTCAAGGTACATCAATGGTGTTAAGGAATGATAGAGCTAAATATCCAAATCACAGAGTCAACAACACTGAAGACATGAGAGCCAAACTTTAACAACCAGCCTAGGAGGTGCCTGTCAGGATGGCAGGCCAGAAGGTGGTGGTGATGGGCGGGGGTAGCAGAGGGATCCTGGGAACACGGGTGGAGGGCGGAGGGGAGTTGACGCATGATGGGAGGGATCAGTGTTTGCACATTGTTTGTCTAAAACCCAATATGAATAACTTTGTAAACCACGGTGCTTTAGTAAAATAAAGTTTAGGAAAATATATAAATAAATGAGAAGTCCATACTCATCCCAAACTTTCTGATAGCTTGTCAAAATAAGGGACAGCGAAAGTATACAACATAACAAAATGCAAACTCAGGCGTTTTGAGAAAATTCCCCAGCACTCCCGGTGTTTTTCAATCATGCTGCTCATTAAACGGGTCATTTTAATATTCACTGTCAGAGCACTCTTCCAGGTGCCAGGATTTCGTTTTGAAGCGAGCAGGTACACCGCCGGTCAGCTGTGCAGGAAGGTACACTTGTGGAAACTGGGTGTTTAAAATCTGGCATCTTCTAAATTAAAGAGAGCCCCTCCTTATTTATTTAGTTTGGGGAGCTTAAATATTTTTAAACTTATTGTACCTTTTTTTTTTAACTTGCACAAGCACAAAGTGTTGT
The DNA here is from genome assembly GCF_027595985.1 of Sorex araneus. Lineage (NCBI taxonomy): Eukaryota > Metazoa > Chordata > Mammalia > Eulipotyphla > Soricidae > Sorex > Sorex araneus. The sequence goes on along the minus strand of NC_073308.1, from coordinate 64,114,737 downwards.
TGAAGCATCTCGAAAGTGTCCTTTAAAAATTAAAACTGGGTTGATTTCTCGTGTCAGTGATTCCTGCTAATCACATCGGTTGACAATTCTTCGGGAGGGAAGAGATGGTTTACTCTCACGCGAGAGCTCCTTTTCTGTTTTGATCTAAATCTGACTGTTTTCCGGCAGATGATCCTCTTGCATTTTTAAAAGGAGGCGCAGGGGACAGGATTCAAGACAGCTAGCGTGTATTTGGACACAGACCTCTGGCCCAAGAGCTGGGCTGCGGGTCCCTCTGCTGGTTCGCTGCAAAGTGCTGCTCCCAGGCGCTGCCCCTTAATGAAAATGTCCAAACCGGAATGTTCTATTGACTCGGTTCCAACTGACAAGGACAGCAGACAGTAGCCTGTATGGGCTCCAATTACGACAGGGCAGACAACCCAAATGAGGGTCCCCATGATGTGATCTGACCGAGCCTGAGGCCCGGGTGTATTTCTATGCAAGACTCATTTGTAAGTGTGGGGGTGGTTTGTTTTAGGTTTTTATACTTTAACAGTTTCTTTTAAAAACTAGTGGTGGCTTTTGGGATTCAATGTATAAGGAACTTAGTCTTTAAATTCAAGGGAAGAAAGGAGGGAAGAGGGAAGGAGAGAAGGAGGGAAGGAAGGAAGAAAGGAAGGAAGGGAGGAAGGAAGGGAGGAAGGAAGGAAGGAAGGAAGGAAGGAAGGAAGGAAGGAAGGAAGGAAGGAAGGAAGGAAGGAAGGAAGGAAGGAAGGAAGGGAGGGAGGGAGGGAGGGAGGGAGGGAGGGAGGGAGGGAGAGAGGGAGGGAGGGGGAGAAAGGAGAGAGGGGGAAAGGAAGGGGAGGGTCTTTAACAAGGCAGTAGTTTCCCAGAAACTTGCCCTCTAGCAACAAAAATTCACTTTAATATAGTTTGTGAGGCACATTTGAGTTTTAAACTGAAAAACCATGGGACTCTGCTACTGCTTTTTCATGAAAACCAATTTTATGCTTTACAAGTAATTGGAACTTAATTCTAAACATACCCGAGAAAGTGCTATTCTCTTTAATTTGTCGTAAGGAGGTGTTTAATATAAAAGCATGAACTAATAGCAGAAGGTGGTGATGTTATTTTCTAAGACTGATTGTCATGATATTTTTAAGTACAAAAAAAGTCATCAAAAATAAAAAACTAAACCTAGTGAAGGTCTGTTGATTCTGATGAATTGAGGCAAATAATATCTGAACAGTGGTTACTTGACTTGAGCATTACATTAAATAAAAAAAATAAATAATGCCCTGGAAAGCAAGAAGGAAGTAAGTGAACTAGAAAACCAAGAAAAAACAAGACAGATGGACAGACGGACAGATACATACACACATACACACACACACACACACACACACACACACACACACACACATGCACACAGGTTAGAAGTTAAAGGAAATCAGCTCAAGATCTTAAACTCAAAATTGATCATCAGTAATTTTTAAATATGCATGTTCTAATATTTAATAGAACAGCAATAGGGGGACATCAGTATAGATATCTGGCCTTTGCCTGTAGAGACCCCCGCCCCCCGCCCCCATGTGGAGAACCTTCAGCTAAGAGGAAGAGACCAGAGCAGTGTGTATTTCTCAGAAGCCTTCTGCTCCACACCTGGCGCTGCTAATCTTTCTTTAGATGCCATATGACTATGGGCTGGAGCAATAGCACAGCGGGTAGGGCGTTTGCCTTGCATGCGGTGGACTCGGGTTTTATTCCTCCCGCCCTCACGGAGAGCCCTGCAAGCTACTGAGAATATCCCGCCCACATGGCAGCCTGGCAAGCTACCCGTGGTGTATTCGATATGCCAAAAACAGTAACAACGAGTCTCATAATGGAGACGTTACTGGTGCTCGCTTGATCAAATCAATGAGCAATGGGATAACAGTGATGGCTATTTCAGTGATGAGAGTTCTACTGTTTTTACAGTGATTTTAACATTTTTGTCATTAAGAAAACAGTTGAGTATTTTTTAGTTTAACACCTTATCTCTAAAAAACAAAAACAATGTAGAGATGGTCATTTTAAATTGAGTTAAATTCCATTTTACTTTGCGGAGTCTGTTGCTGGTGAAACTAAAGACACTTGGATCTGCTCCCCCGCTTCCTGAGAAACAGAAAATGTCAAGGATGGAGCCTTTTTTTTGTGGTTTTGGGTCACACCCGAAGATGCACAGGGGTTACTCCTGGCTCATGCACTGAGGAATTACTCCTGACTGTACACGGGGGACCCTATGGGATGCTAGGATTCGAACCCGGGTCAGCCGGATGCAAGGCAAATGCCCTACCCGCTGTGCTATCACTCCAACCCCAGGGATGGAGTCACTTTAAAGAGATCCAGACTCAAGCCTCACTTGGGTTCTACTGATTTAGACTCTCAGGCAAGACCCTGGAACTCCAAACTCTTCCTCGGGGCCTGGGAACCAATGGTTTGAGGGTGTTGCAGACAAAAAAAGTGAGAAATGCTTCAACTGAAAACTCATTCAACCGGACAGTTCCCTGAGGCGGAAGTGACCAGAGGAACGGGGTCACACTGTCTTTAGCCCCAGGTACAAAAGTCCATTCTTGAAGCAGAACGCTGTTTAGTACACAGCATTCTGCTGGGTACAAGGTAAGTAAATCACAGACACGTACTTTAATATGATCAACATTGTTCCCATTCGACAGAGCGAGGCATTCAAATGAAGAGTTCTTGCTTTATTATTATCTTTTTTTAATTTTGGTAGTTGGAAAAATAAATCCATTGTGTTCCTCATAGGCAAAGCTATGCTAGAAAAGAACAATGTTGCCATCTAGTGGTGAATTAGAGACATGAACGTAACCTTATCTGAAATGCCCCGCTGAAGGAAAAACATGCTAAGGAAACAGCACTGTAGCACTGTCATCCTGCTGTTCATCAGTTTGCTGAGTGGGCACCAGTAACGTCTCCATTGTGAGACTTGTTGTTACTGGTTTTGGCATATTGAATACGCCATGGGTAGCTTGCCAGGCTCTGCCGTGCAGGCGGGATACTCTCAGTAGCTCACCGGGCTCTCCGAGAAGGATGGAGGAATCGAACCCGGGTCAGCCGTGTGCAAGGCAAACACCCTACCTGCTGTTCTATGACTCCAGCCCCACTAAGGAAACATGGTTCAAAATTTTTTTCCCAGCATTCAAAGTATTTTTCTAAACTAGTGGTTAGATGCCTTTAACCTTTGTGTCAGCGTCCAATCCCAAGGGCTGGTTAGATGATGAGTTGAGTCTCACATGTCTTTCTAAGAATGCCACTGTAAATATGCTCCTGTTTATATTGGTTGAAAGGAGAACTTCCCGAGCAAAATTGGGAGAAGAGATGAGCGGCAAACTGCCCAATGACGGGACACGGATGCCCTCCCTCTTGGCACTAGATCCGCTCTACTGGGAAACTTCGGTCATGACTGATTCACCAGGCTCTGTTCTGGGTATTAGAAGCGACACGTGAAAACTCATCTCCTATACAGATTTATCTTATTTCCTGTGTGTCGTTTTTGAAATCAGGACATGGGAACCAAAGCAAAAACATGGGTTTCTTTGAGGCCTGTCCAGTAACCCTATGGACAGATTCCCACCTACTATTTGATCCATGCTTCTTGAACAGCTCCTCTGTGCAAGGCCTCTGCCTGACACGGGGCTGGGAAGACAAACGGTAAGCCCGTTTTCATCCAGGGACTCGAGGCCAGGGAGGGAGGTATCAAAAAAAGACATAATTGCACGGTGATGCAAGTGATTCCTTGGAAATGCGAATCCTTGGAATTGGCAGAAGCCAGTCGAGCCTGATGTGGTCTTATAATAGACCAGATCTCATTGACAGCGTGTCCACGCTGGGGACACAGGACTGTGGGAACAGCACTGAGCCACATCCCCAGAGCACAGGGGTCTTACTTGAAAATCCACCAAGCCTGTGAGGCAGCAGGCTCAGAAAAGGGCAGTGTGTAAAGGGAGGCCATGGAGAGCCCCTAAAGCTCCCTGGCGCCCCCAGAGAAGAATCCACGCGCGGCCCAGTCCAGCAGCGAGTTGTTGCAGCAAAGATGCAGTTCCCTCTGGACTCCATGCGGCACTGCAGCAATCTAAGTTGGCTAAGGCGGTGGTTCTTCATTTCCTCCTGATGAGGGCGCTCTCCTGACCTGGCGTCTCTCTCTGCTCCTCCTGTTCTACTGCTTAGTCCCCCAGACTCATGCCTTGTGCCATGATTTCCCCCCATGGCCTCCTTGAACTACACTGATTGAGGACATACCTTGGTTTATAACCTAACTGTTGAAATACACGCTTGGATATTTCCTTTCTAAGGTTCTTTGTGTGTGTGTCTGTGTGTGTGTGTGTGTGTGTGTGTGTGTGTGTGTGTTGGGGGGGAGCAAGGTAGGGAGACTGGGGACATACCCATCAGTGCTCAGGGCTTCCTTCTGTTTTGTACCCAGGGATCATTCCTGGCGGGGGCGGGGGGGGGGTTGGGGTACCCTGTGCACGGCCAGAGATCCAGCCCTGGGCAACCTGAGTCCAAGACAAGCTTCTACCTCTTGGACGACCTCTCAGTCCCACGGGGCAGAACTTAATAGGAGCTGCACAGGAGGCAAATGACAAATACACCAATTGTCATTTCCACAAAAATTTCATGCATAATGATAAGAAAAAACAAAAATTGTTGGTGGTCTTAAACTTTGGGGAACTTTTATATTCATAAAGCGTGTGTGTCCATAAGGAGGTTTTGCACTGGGGGAAAGTGATAAGGCAAGCAATGACAGTCACCTGTAATCTCACCATAGTTTACAATTTGCAGTTGATCATAGATGCAGAGTCTATAAACATTTGGCTAAATTTTCTATTTCCTTGCCTGATTTAAAGTTGTTATTGTAGGGGCTGGAGAGATAGCACAGCGGGTAGGGCGTTTGCCTTGCACGCGGCCGACCCGGGTTCGAATCCCAGCATCCCATATGGTCCCCTGAGCACGGCCAGGGGTAATTACTGAGTGCAGAGCCAGGAGTAACCCCTGTGCATCGCCAGGTGTGACCCAAAAAGCAAATAAATAAATAAATAAATAAAAAATAAAGTTGTTATTGTAATTTTGTCTATACATTGCACTATAGCACTGTTGTCCCATTGTTCATTGATTTGCTCGAGTGGGCACCAGCAACATCTCCATTGTGAGACTTGTTACGGTTTTTGGCATATCGAATACACCACGGGTAGCTTGCCAGGCTCAGTCATGTGGGCAGGATAATCTCTTGCTGGTCTCTCCAAGAGACAAAAGGAATCAAATGGAGAAATCAAACCCGGGTCAGCCCCGTGCAAGTCAAATGCCCTACCCGCTGTGCTACCACTCCAGCCCTGTCTATACATTGGCAAAGTAATACAAGGATGAATCTATGCTGAGATTCTAACAATTTTCCACCATCTAGTCATTTTAGAGTTGGCCAGGTCTCCTCCTCCTCCTCCTTCTCCTCCTCCTCCTTCTCCTCCTCTTCTACCTCTTCCTCCTCCTCCACCTCCTCTTCCTCCTCTCTCCCTTCCTCCTCCTCTTCTTCCACCTCCTCCTCCTCCTCCACCTCCTCTCCCTCCTCCTTCTCTTCCTCCTCTTTCTCCTCCTCTTCCTCCTCCACCTCTTCTTTGTCCTCCTCCTCCTCTACCTCCTCTTCCTCCTCCTCCTCTTTTTCCTCCTCCTCCTCCTCCTCCTCCTCCTCCTCCTCCTCCTCCTCCTCCTCCTTCTCCTCCTCCTCCTTCCCATCCATTATCTGGGCTACACCTGGCTGTACTTAGTGTTCACTCCTGGATCTGCTCAGGGATCACTCCTGGAGGTGCTCAGGGAAGCATACAGGAGCTTCAAGGCAAACTTGACCCCAATACTATCTATCCAGCCCGTCTCTTCTCTTTTTTAAAATTTTGTTGTACAATTGGCATTTTCTAGATGTTACGGTTTATTTTAATAGCACAGCGGGTAGGGCGTTTGCTTTGCACGTGGTCGACCCAGGTTCAATTGCTTCGTCCCTCTCGGAGAGCCCGGCAAGCTACTGAGACTATCCCGCCCGCATGGCAGAGACTGGCAAGCTACCCGTGGCACATTCAATATGCCAAAAAACAGTAACAACGAGTCTCACAATGGAGATGTTAATGGTGCCAGCTCGAGCAAATCGACGAGCAATGGGATGACAGTGACAGTGATACAGTGATACAGTTTCCCCCAAGTACACATGGTTTATCTGGGGGGTGGAGGGAAATGTATATCTTTGGGGAGGCCCCTAAAAGGACTGCCTTAAGTAACTGCAGTAGAAAACTTGCAAAGGAAAAAATCTGTCGTAAGACCAGGGGTGGGTGACCCAGAAAGAAGGTACCTGGGTGGGGAGGTCGGGGAGACGTGCTGGAGCTCCTTGGAAGGAGCGGACAGGGCAGGACCAGCAGAAGTCAGAGGAGTTACAGCAAGAGGGGAGAACATTGCCAGGAGCCAAGGAACCGGCCAGCCGGTCCTTTCTGGGAAAGAGAACAGGATTAGTAACAGAAACCCAGGACCCGGCACCAATTTAACTTGTATCTTATTCCACCGTCACCTCTGGCCTCTGTCTCCCTGCTCTGTTCCCTGGGCCTCCCAAGTCCTTCCCAGACCCACTGAGAATCTATTTTTAAGAGTGGGAGTGCTGCCAGGGCCACATGACACACAGACTCAAGTGGTCCCTGCAGAGGGGCAAAGTGGGGGCAGGGACTTTCCTGCCAGGGCTCCAGGGCAAACTGTCACTCATCCGGAAATGGAAATCATGCATGGAAACAAGGTTTGATTCCTTTCCCCTTTTAAGTTCCAGTAAACTGATAATAATGAATTTTGTTTTCCCTCCCTCTCCATTTCAACTCTCCTTCCTTTCGAGCCATTGGGCATGGCTAAATAAATCACAAGGGTGTTTAATGACGAACTTAACGTGAGAAATGGTTAAATCAACAGGGCACTGACATCCTAAAAGACTGTCTCATTTGACCATAATAAACCAAAATTAAAAAAAAAAATCCCACAAGGAGTCAAGTAAGGCAAAAATGCTCACAGGAAGTTACCTTTCATGGTCTGACCCTGGTTCAATTCCTGACACTGCAATAGTCCCTAAGCACCAACAGGAATGGCTCTTGAACATTCCCCAAAGAAGTTTGAGGTTTTCACAGAAGAGATCCCAGAGTGCTCTCTGCTCTGTGGAGAAGAGGCATGGCTGAAGAAGCAGGCAGCCTGGACACCAAGTCCCCCAGAACGGCCACCTTGGGTCTCCCAGTCTGCCTAACAGTGAGGAATAACTGTGCACACTTTCTAAGACACTCACTAATGGCGCTTGAGTTCCAGCAACTGCTCAGTTGATTGTTTTGTCTATTTGCGTGTTTGGTTTTGGGGCTACACTTGGTGGTTCTCAGGAATATCCTGGCTCTATAGTCAAGCAAGGTTCAGGAGCCCTATCGGGTACGTGGGATTGAACCCGGGTCAGCCATGGGCAAGGCGAGAGCCCTGGACACTCCCCAACCCTCTCCTGGAGCCTGGCGGTCTCTCTGGAGGCCTCAGAGTGAACTCTGAGACGCCGCTCTGGGCCTGGAGCCTGGAAGATCTCAGCGCCTGAGCTGACAGAAGGACGAGGGGACATTTGTCTCCCACACCCTCTGCCGCTTTCCCTCCAGTCTCCAGGCTGGGTCAGGATTGGTTTTGGATTCCCTTAAGAAAACTCCCCAACTGGCTAGGTGCTCCTGCCTCTTGACATTTTGAAGAAATTCGATTTTTTTAGGAATTTCTCAGCCTTTGCCTTCTACACTATCTTGGTGTTCAAAATCTTTGACTTTGAAGTTAAAAACAACAACAACAAAAACAATTAGCTTTGAGAGCCAAGCTTCTCTAGACTGTTTGTGGGCTTTTGCTACCTAGAGGAGACCTTTTGGAAAGCTGTGGGTTTATTTTCAATTGTCACAAAAATGGGGGCTGGAAGGGCTATTAACACTAGTTAGGCATGAGCCAAACATAACCAGCATCCAATTATAAAGAAGGCACATATGCTGCCCGGGCCCATGTGCTGCTTGTGCCCACGTGGCCGATCACATGTGGCGCCTGAGCAAATGTGTCGCCCAGTTTCTTCCCTCTTGAGATGTGTACTTTCATGCCTTTGTGTCTAATGTTGGGATGTGTGTAGGGCCTCTCTCTGCTCTTGGAGAAGCCCGTGTTCTCTCTTGAGCACGATACTCTCTCTCTCTCTCTCTCTCTCTCTCTCTCTCTCTCTCTCTCTCTCTCTTTCTCTCTCACTCTCTCTCCCCCCACATCTTCAAAAAAAAAAAAAAACCCAATAAAATCTGTTTTACTTAAAAAAAAAATCAGTCCCCAAACAAAGTCCTTATATCCACTGTCTGTAGAGGTAAAACGTTTAGTTTAATTTTCTGGGCTTAAAACCTTACCTCTCACAAAGTATTTGTGCATGGTTTAGATCTATTTGGTTTATAAAATTAACATGCAAGTTCTACTAAGGCAACTTACACATTAGACCTTGCTTTGACATATTACCAAGAATTTTTGGATTACTTCAAAACATCACCGAGCACATGACAGCTGGTCACATGTGGTAGGTCACACTACTAAGTCACTCTGCACCCCTGGCCATCACACTCAGTACATCACAGAGGCACGAGCATCCACGGAGCCTTTGTATCCCAGCATTACAGTGAGATGCACATTATTGCATCTCGAGTGCAATTTCTAGGTTTCTCTTTTAGTTTTTTACTGGAGTGCTACATCAATATTCAAAGAATATAATAAGTGTTTTATATGCAGTTTATATTAGCCCTAAAATTTTATTTAAGAAAGTGGGCATAAAAATTATTATATATTTTATGTGATATATTTTATGCTGTAGATACAATATTTGTAGAATATATTTTTAATGTAAGCGGTTCGTCTGAGAGGGTTAAGAATAGCTCCTGGGCGGTTTGCCCTATTTCTTTCCTCCTGCCATACAGAGAATTTGAAACGGCCCAGATGTTGAATGTTTCCTAGTCTGGACTTTTTTACTCTTCTTTCCATTTATGAAGTGGGCATCGTCACCCTGAACCCACAGATGAGGAATCTGAAGCTTAGTACATCTAAGCAAATCAGTAAATGGAAAAACTGAGATTCAAGTTGAAGTCTAGGAAAGCTCAACACTAACTGCTGCCATTGGGGGCCGGACTTGGCACTCGGGATCGCCATCTTCCGTGCCCCCTTTGCCCCTCCCCCATCACTCCTGCCTGTGAAGAGCCTGGCCCCTAGCTCCACTCCGCGACCACACATTTCTTTACCTCTCTATAACTTACCATGAGCATTCAAAGACATCCTGAGTGTTGTCGCCGACCCACGTGAAAACTCTCAAGTAACAACCACAGCTGCACACACCACAGTGGGAAAGCAACGCAGAACCCCAAAGCGCTTAATGAGTGAAGCTACTACCCAGAAGACTCCACAACTAATTACAAGCTATAGAACCTCTCTGATAAGGAATTTAGAGAATTGATTATTCTCTAAAGTTGAGGATGTATTAAGTTGAGGATGTATTAAGTTGAGGATGTATTAAGTTGAGGATGTATTAAGGAGCTCAAAGAAACAATGGGACAGACTGCCAGTAAAACTCAGGAGGACATGAGAGCAGAAATGAGGAAACTACAAACACAAATGGCAGAACTGAGAAGGTCGGGAGGTGAAATGAAAAAGCCACTGTCACTCTGCTGCTGAGGACAGTCAGTGAGCTCCAAGATAAGGTGCAAAACACCTCCAGGAAACAGCAGAAGAGAGGGCGAAGCGTCAACACAAAGGAACAGTTGACAAGAGAGGTATGGGATGAATTTAAGAAGATCATCACAAGAAATCACGATGGGCAAGGAAGGCAGCTCTGATGAAGAAGCAACAGTCAAAGACATGATTGCTGAGACCTTCCCAAAGCTAAAGTGCGTAGACCAATATTCAAGAGACCTGAGGAGTCCCAGCTAATAGAAATCCAAATAAAAACACTCCAAGTTGAAACCCATCTGGTTGCAGGACCTGGCATTTTTATCACGCCACATAACTTAAATCACATGAAAAAGGAAAAGGGTTTATAACTTCTTTTATATTTCTATTTACATAGTTAATGATTCATTGAAATAATTAGCAGCATTTAAAAAAGGTATAATAAAGAATCAGAATCTCCAATTACAATGAACTCTCTGTGAAATTCTTTTGGACCAAGTCACCTAATGACTTGGTAGTATAGCTCTATCCTCTTATACTCTCTTATAACCTCCTCTATGATTTAGGTGGGGGGAATATATCCTCACAATGTATGGGATTCACACTCAATTTTGAGAGATAATATTTCTCTAGAGTTTTTCTTTTCTTTTTTTTTAAATTCTTTTATTGAATCACCATGTGGAAAGTTACAAAGCATTCAGGTTAAAGTCTCAGTTATACAATGCTCAAACACCCATCCCTTCACCAGTGCACATATTCCACCACCAAGAATCACGATATATATACCTCCCCCCTTCCCCCCACCTCCTCAGCCCCCCACCCTGCATGTGTAACTGGTAAATTTCACTTTACTTTCACTTTACTTTGATTACTCTCTAGAGTTTTTGATACAAGAAAAACTGAAACCACAGTAGAAATATTAGTCCTATGTGGTAATAGCCCTACCTTATGGTCATAAAATTATGAGTGCCATTCCACATGGATTGTAACCTGAAAGAAAGATAAAATTAGAGAGAACTCAACTGCATCCAGATACTAAAGAAGGGTTTTATCAAAAAATTCTCTTGCACTGAAATGAGTAGAAGAACCTCAACTGACAAAAATTAAGACAAGGACTATTTACGGTTCCTGGGTGTCTCCCACCTCTTATCTTGGATACAGCATTTCTTTAAAACTCAAAACAATCTGAAATTGGGCTTTCTTACCCTCTAAGTTGAAATGCATCTGGTTGTAGGACCTGGCATTTTTATCACACCACATAACTTAAATCACATGAAAAAGAAAAAGGGTTTATAACTTCCTTTATATTTCTATTTACATAGTTAATGATTCATTGAAATAATTAGCAGCATTTAAAAGAAGTATAATAAAGAATCAGAATCTTCAATTACAACTGGGTATAGGTGAAAAAATACCCTTATTATTATGTAAAATTATTAGGAAAAAAATTATTAGGCAAAATAAATCAAATTATTAAGTAAAAAACAAATACCTAAGAGGTTGTACTTGGCTGAGATCATCCAAGCCCAGAACATTCCAGCTGAAATTGAATTTCATCATGTTCCTTCTGCTCGTGGCTCTAATGCCCTTGCAAGAATTCACAGCTCTCCAATCCACCACAGGATTGTGGTACAGAGGGACACTGGGGGAGGGAGCGGGAGGGTTAAAACTCTTGTTTCCCGTCTCTTACGGATTCTAATTTCGATGGGACAGGCATAGCTGACACGCCTCAGGAATGAGAATGTTTCTCAGGAAACCCAACAGTCACAGGAAAATTTGAGAGTCCACTTTAATAAGATATAAACGGACATGGCGGGAACTCCCCGGCTATTTCCCCGCTTCCCAAAGTCTTCTCTGTTTGGGGGATAGTCAGGTGACCCTCTGGCCTGGGAAATTCTTCAGCACAGCTGACTTTGATTTCTCATCACCACCTTAGTTTATTCTGCTATAGAACCTTACAAAGTTAAGTTGAAAAGTGAAAAAAGGCAAAAATATAAGAGCAGCAGCCACTGGGTGTCACTGAGTTACCAAATGAATGTACCGCATCCCACATTTCCGTAGCAGGCAAAAAACCTGACCTCTTCTGGCCAAACATTTCCAACCCCTCAAGAAAAGTCTAGAAGAGTTTCAAATATTTATGACTCGGATCTTGTGACAGTGGAAAGATTAGTGAGACGTATTCATCGGTGCTCTACTATTCATCATTTAGAACTAAATAACAATTCATTTTACAAATGGACAGGCTTAAATTGAGCAAGGGAAGCAACGAGAATAGCAGAAAAAAACATCCCCAACAATATTTTTAAAAATCAAGACTCTTATATTCTGTTTTCATTTTAAGACACTTCTCTAAAACCATTACTTCGTTCATGTCCATACCCTAATTCTATAACTAGAGAGAAAAAGGACATCATTTCGGAGCACCTGAGGATTGCAGGATTCAGAAGACGTCCCAGGGTCCTACACGCTGTTTCTAGGAACTCTTGCTTTTCATACACCTATTCTGAGTTGAGGACATTCAACTATCAAATTCTGCTCACAAAATAATTTGGATGTTATCATTGCCTCCAGATGCAAAAGCAAACCAAACAAATAATCCGGGGGTATTAGTAATTGGTATAAAAGCACAAAGGAGACAAAACTTTATGTTTAAACACATATTCTAAATCTACACAGCCAAGTTCTGCTACACCAAGCCAGCTGAATCTCTTTCGAAATGTTATCTTTATTTTGATCACATCCCTTTCAAAACCATTTAATGTTCCACCAAACCTTTGGTTAACCTAGAAGTGATAAGAATATTAAATCAAAGACAATTGTGCCTTTTGTGCTTTAAGAGAATTTCCCAGGTGATCCCACTTGCCAAGGAAATAAGTTACACTCAGCTCAGCAAGATTAGACATCTCCAAATCTCCGCCAACTCCAAAGGGTGCCAGTTGGCCAAGATTTACTCTCTCCAGATCTTCCTCTAAGTCAGATGTCTCTTATCTCTGTCCACAGTGGATGTGTTCCTTTTCTCATGTTTGGCTTCAAATTCACCAGCCATCTGTAGTAATGTAATCCTTAGTTAGGCCAAAGAGTGGGGGAGAACTTTGGGGTTATTTATCTTCTAAATAGGTGCAACAACCGCTCGGCCAAGCTGCAAACTCCTAAGCCCCCTGCTCTTTCCCTGCCAAGTGGATTAAGCTCAGAGCTGGAGGTTTTCTCTGGAGAAGATAAGATAGCGTGTCTGTATCCCCTGACGTCCAGCCAAGTTCCTGCTCCTAAGAGAAGCCAACTTTCGAGTTAGTGCCTTTGACTCTTCACCCCCTTCCCCACATCATACCTTGATTGTGTGTTTTCCCTTGGTTTTGTCCAAAGAAAATAATGCCCAGCTTACTCTTTTTGCTATCTATCTACGCTTTCCTCAACTTTATTTTCAGATCTGGCTATGCAGATATCTTTTTTTGGCACCTCAGATAGTCTGTAACTAATTCTCCAAAGAAGAAGAAAGAAAAAAGAAGAAGGAGTAGTAGGAGGAGAGGGAGGGGGAGGAGGGGGGGGAGGAGGAGGAAAAGGAGGAGAAGGAGAAGAAGAAGGAGAAGAAGGAGGAGAAAGGAGGAGAAGGAGAAGGAGAAGAAGGAGGAGGAGGAGGAGGAAGATGAGGAGGAGGAGGAGAAGGAGGAGAAGGAGAAGGAGAAGAAGGAGGAGGAGGAGGAGGAAGATGAGGAGGAGGAGGAGAAGAAGGAGGAGGAGGAGGAGGAGAAGAAGAAGAAGAAGAAGAAGAAGAAGAAGAAGAAGAAGAAGAAGAAGAAGAAGAAGAAGAAGAAGAAGAAGAAGAAGAAGAAGAAGAAGAAGAAGAAGAAGAAAGAAGAAGAAGAAGAAGAAGAAGAAGAAGAAAGAAGAAGGAGGAGGAGGAGGAGGAGGAGAAAGAGGAGGAAGAGGAATAGGTTCTAGAATACAACTCTGTTCCCTTTCCAATCTTCAATTTAAGAAACTTGATTTTTCTTCCTGTCAGTCTCAGCAAATCTTAGTAAACTCACGAATGGAAATATTGTTGCTTCTTCTCCCTTCAACATCATTTTCTGGTTAATAACATCAAAATACAGCTGGTGGAAAACACGCCCAAAACTCAAGCTTTCTCACTAGATAACCATTTACAAAACAGATGAAACAAACGTACAATTTCTTCAATCTAACAGGAACTCATTTCTCTTTCCTTTTGCTTAAAATGAACATTTCAAGCTGGAAACATAGCACGGTGGGTAGGGCACTTGCTTTGCATGCCTCAAACCAGGTTTGATCCATATGTTGCTTTGAGCCCCACCTGGAGTAATCCTTGAGCACAGAGCTAGGAGTAAGCCCTGCACACTACCTGGTATGGTCCAAAACCAAACAAACAAAAGAAAAGAAAAGAAGATCCCAAGGATAGAGAGATAACTTACGGGGCTGAGAGCATGCAAGAAGCCTGGGCTTGATCCCCAGTATTACATAGTTCCTCAGCACCTCCAAGAGTGAGTACTCAGCACAGAGCCAGGATAGCCCCTAAACACCACTGTGATTCTCCATTGGGTGGCTTCCAAATAAAAATAATAATGTACAGCTTTAAAATCCCACAAACACTATATGTTCCTCTAGTGTGGGCATCTGAGACGCACGTGAGCCCAGAGCTGGCTGAAACATCAGCAGGGATGCTTAGAGGTAAGGGAAGTCACCATCAGACATAGAAGTTTCAGGATCTAGTAAAGACAGAAAGCAAAAATCTCAAAACTTATTAAGAGGAATCGAATCTGATGTCCACTCAAAGGTATGTTTCTGCTATATATATATATATTTTTTACCATCTACCCAATCTACTAAAAATACAATTTTTTTAATATTGGTCTATTTACAGTAGAGGGGAGGGGAGAAGAGAGGAGGGGAGGGAAAAGTAGCGGAGGGGAAGGGAGGGGAGTGGAGGGGGGGAAGGGAGGGGAGTGGAGGGGAGGGGAGGGAAGGGGAGGGAAGAGAAGGGAAGGGAGGGAAGGGAAGAAAAGGGGAAGGGGGGAGGAGAGCTTTTAAAAGCCACTCTCTCAGAGCTCTGAAATCATACCAAGGTCTCACCTGCAGGCTTCTGTGATGTGTCTTTGAGTCAATCCCTCTGCATCAGTCCTCAAAAGGCCCTGGTTTTCTGGCCCCGTCAGGGGGCTGCTTTCATTGTTTTCTTGGCAGATTGTCTTGAACCTTAGAACCCAAGTATTGGGCTGTTTTCCTTTCTGTTAAGTCTGAGACCAATTTTAGTTTCTGAAAGTGATCTGGTCTCAACTGTAATATTACATTAATAAACCTTGAGGTAACACAACTATACTTCAAACAGTTCACTACAGAGGAAAAGAGATTCTTAATGATTTATGCAAATAACTGATTTTCAAGAGAAAGAAGAATGTTTGCCAAGTTTTTACATTCTGATGCTGTCCAGAGAAAAGCAAATGTTTCAGTTCTACTCAGAAAAGATATGGGTATAAGCCATAGTCTGGAAAGAGGAAGGAAGGAAGGAAGGAAGGAAGGAAGGAAGGAAGGAAGGAAGGAAGGAAGGAAGGAAGGAAGGAAGGAAGGAAGGAAGGAAGGAAGGAAGGAAGGAAGGAAGGAAGGAAGGAAGGAAGGAAGGCAGAGAGGGAGGGAGGGAGGGAGGGAGGGAGGGAGGGGGGAAGAAGAGAGGGAAGGAGAGAGGGAGGGAGGGAAGGAGGGAAGGAAGGAGAAAAGGAAGGAAGAAGGGAAGGAGGGAGAAAGGAAGAAAGTCTTTTTTAAACTTTCAAAAGGAAAATGTTTCAAACAAAAAGTCATTACAATTAAATTGAATCTCAATAATTCATTCAGCTACAAGCAGAAAATCTCAAATTTTTATTAGCAGTCTTTATTAATGCAGGTTTTCCATAAGCTTTGTAATTCATTCATTTTCAGTTTCATAATAAACCTCGAGTATTTTTTAAAATCCTTTGCTATGAATTCCTCTGAACACAAAGCATCAGAGTAAGTAATTTCTGCAAGATTTCCCCTAATTTTAAGAGGCGCATCTCTCATATTGTCCAGCTTTAACATCACTGGCCCTTACAAAGCCCGTGCTGCCCCAGCCAGGGCAGACCTTCCTCCTGTCACCTTTGGCAAGGCGCTGGCATTCCCCTGGACATACATATGGTCTGCTTGGAGTTTGTCTTTCATCCAGATGCGTACGTACGTAGAGAGAATAACCACAAATACAAATCCTAAAGAAAATGTCACAAAGCAAGGGTTTACATCCTAAACTGTAAAAGTGGGATAGGGGCCTGGAACCTCAAAGTGACAAGAGGGGCTCCGTGGCAAAGGGTCACTTGCTCTGGAGCCCCAGGCTTCCCCTAATATATGGGGAGATTTCTGTGCTAGAAGGAATTCTGAGAATAACCCCAAATATGAGGAGTACATCCAATTTTCATTCTTCTGGTTACTTAGAAGGGTAGTAACAGTTTCTGTGAAACCTTCAGGACTTTGATTGGCTGAAGCTCAAAACAATCCACATGCCAAAGTGATAAACGTGGGAAGCTAATTCTGACAGGTAGAAAGGGTCCGTTTAGAGTGAGGCCCGGATCTGAAGTCACAGAACCAAGAATGAGCAGAGAGGATTAAAGCAGAGGTGAGATGGGATCCACCCGGACTTTCATCTATCCAGTTTCTAGAGTTACATTTAAAAGGGAATTTTTCTCTCCTGTTCCTATTGTTTCATCTCTTCATCTAATAACTTTCCTAAAAGAGAAGGCAAGTGGGAAGAAATAAAGTACCTTAGCTAGTTAGTATTCTTATGTGTGTTCTAAACACAGATTCAATGGTGGTTTGCTGTCTAAGAACTAATAAAGGCATAAAAATCCAACCTGCATCTCTGTGTTTATTCCTCCTTCCTTGGACAACGTATTTTCTCCACTGGTCATTAAAAGGCAGAGAGTCGAGCCTCACGCATGAAGGAACCAACAGAGGAACCCAGGTGTGTGGGACCTGGGGCTGAGACCTCCAAGCCTGCTCGGATTGGGACTGGGCCTCTTCTGCCCAGATTCCCCATTTTCCAGTAGCTAGGTGGTCACACCCAGGGACTGCCCCCGGTGCCGTGTAATCCCACCAATGGCCAACATCCAGAGACTATAAAATCAAGCTCCTGGAAGTGTGCGGCCGTGTTGTGGCCATGCAACATCTTGTAGCCTAGTTCTCCCCTTTGCAGAACCTGACAAGCTACTGAGAGTTTCCTGCCCACATGGGAGAGCCTGGCAAGCTCCCCATGGCATATTGATATGCCAAAACCAGTAACAATGCTGGGTCTCATTCCCCTGACCCTGAAAGAGCCTCCAATGTGGCACCATTGGAAAGGAGGAGTAAAGAGAGTCTTCTAAAATCTCAGAGTTAGGACGAATGAAGACGTTACTGAGACTGCTTGAGAAATTCAACGATCAACGGGATGATGATGATGATGATGATGATGATGATGATGGTCATTACAAAGATCAGAATAATCATTTTACCAAAAGGAACCCATTTAAGAAAGGCTGTTAATTTGGAGTACATGCTCCCAAAATGCAGACAGTGGATCAGACTAAAATTAGGACAGTGGAAGAAATAACTGAATTTTGACAACCAAAACTTTCTTTAACAATCCACAATAGCAATTTAAGAGGTAAAAATCTTTCCAAAGCTGTCTGCAGAATAATAAATATAATATAAGGTCTGCCTACATACAGAGTTCATAAAACCCACAAGAGGTACTTTGAAAAGTTTATCAGGAAAAGTTGGCCCAGAAGGAAAATAGTCTCTGCTCCCTCTGTCCAATACTGAAGGCCATCATGGCCATCATCATTCTCCCTAATCAGTTGGAAGATAAGGAAGATAACATTTCCATGGACAAGCAAAGTCAGCCGTAAATGCGGTAGTGGAGTCAAATTATTTGGTTCCTGGAGGCTTGTATTAGAACAAAACCCTGCTCTCTTCTCCCACGGAAATGCCTCGCTGTCTCATCACAGTTTGGGGCAGGAGTGAGGCAGCGAAATGCAGCATATTCCACTGCCCATGCCTCCTGTTCATCTGGATAATGCTCAGGACTTAGAGTAGGTTAGCAACGTCTCCTGATCCCACAAAACTGACCCCTCCTGGAATCACTCTGCTTAGGGAGCCATGCACAGCTGTTGATTCTGACAGGACGGGAGGCACGTGGAGCATCTCTAGTGGGTCTGCCTCCTTTTCTCCGACAGGGGCTTATAGCCTAAAATCCTTGGGCTCCTGATGACTGAACAAAGCCCTTTCTCTCCACCCCCTTTAAGACAGGAGAACTCATCGACATAGAGTATGGCACCCGGAAGAGACCGATTCTCACTTCACAGAGAAGAAGACTGGCACAGAGACATTGTCAACAAGTATATCTCATAGACTCAAAGCCCATGGGGAGACCCACTTTACGCTGCCAGTACACAATACATGTAGTTCATGATACCCAGAGCACATGCACAAAGTGAGCAGCACTCTTGCATTCAAAATCTTCAAATATTTAACTTTTGGCTTAATCAGGCTGTTCAACACATCACACAGGACGAGAGAAGGCACAGAAGTGACTGAGACCTGACATTCATTAATATGCTTCAAGGATATGGAGCTTACAAGTAACGTGCTGTTTAAGAGACTTGATATGACTTTGAACTTTTTCCCTGTAGGTTTTGATTCTTCCTCTACTATCCAATGTACTCTTTGTCCCTCACCTGAAGTAGAACAAAGAAGAAAGTATGAAGGGAGAGGGGAAGAAATTCATTTTTCTCTTCTTCTCAATAATTGTTTTTATTCTAAGTTGAGAGAAGTACCTGGAAAATGTCTTGTGATAAAGTTCTAACTGAGCAAAGAGAATCATTAGCAAACTCAGTCTTTAGAGGAACCCAGAACTATGGGAACCTGTAAGAATAGTTGATGACAAACTGGCCTGTAACTCAAGATTTAATCTGAAGAAGCACAACCTTCAAAAAGATTTGGGATGCTTTTAAGGAACCCTCTAGTCAAATTCTAAAATTAAAGACCAGTTTAATTTGTGATAAGAAAGTGTTCTTTTGACCCAGTTTTCCTTTTAAAATATGATCTCTTTATAATCACACCCTATATTCATGGCAGCATTGTCTACACACAGTAGTCACAAATTTGAGACACATGAGTAGATAAAGACGTGGTATATAAACCAAGTAGAATACTATTTAGTTATTAAAAAAAACCCTCTATTTATATCCACATGGGTGAACCTGAGAGTATCAAATGTGTGAAAAAGTCAGTTTTAGTAAAGCAAACACTATAATCTAACCATTAAGTATAAAATAAAGAATAAAAAACAGAAAAACAACAGCAAAGCCTTTGGGTTTTATATAAAAGGGGAAGGGGAAAAGCATGATTAAATTAAATGGAAGGGTGAATATATTGGGGGGATGGGGGCCACACCCCATGGTGCTCAATGCTTACTCCTGGATCTGTGCTCAGGGATCACTCTGTCAGGCTCAGAGGACCCCTATCTAGTTCACAATAGATATGAACTCAGTTATGAATTAGTTGTGACAATTGCCACACTTTGATAAACATAACTCTAAAATACTCATATTGTTGCCATTTGTTCATTTCCCTCACTGAATTTAACATGCATTCAACTGGACATAATTCTTGTGACCAAATAAAGGAGCATATTCTATCCTTTTCATAAGAAGGCTAATGTGCAAGTATAGAGAATACCCTGGAACTAAAATAATATCTAGCATCAGATCAAGTAAAAATTTTTGATGACAATTATGATGAAAACAAAAGAACAATTTAGGAAAGACAAAAGACAAGAGGTTCTGATGAAAAAATTTCAAATTTCCTTCTTCAGTTTAGGCTAAATGGACTGGAGCAATAGCACAGCGGGTAGGGCATTTGCCTTACACGCAGCCGACCTGGGTTCGATTCCTCCGTCCTCTCAGAGAGCCCAGCAAGCTACTGAAAGTATCCCACCCACATGGCAGAGACTGGCAAGCTACCCGTGGCATATTCGATATGCCAAAACATTAACAAGTCTCACAATGAAGACATTACTAGTGCCCACTAGAGCAAATCGATGAACAACAGGAAGACAGTGCCATGACAGTGCTATGACAGGATAAAAATATTAGTATTTTTAAATATATGTAGCATTATAAAACAATTAATTTTAATTTTTATAAAAACAAAATTATCTTTTTAAATTTGTTTTGCACATGTAGTCACTTCCAGATATATACAATAGAAATCAACATTAGACAGTGCTTTACAAGTTATTATCTCATAAAGAGAGTGACTTATCAAGTAGTCAGATTGATTTCTCGGAATAGTCAGCTAAACTGCAATTGCCCAGATGTATTTTTGTCTTCCTCTATTACTATTTAAAGCAGTGTACACAATGTGGCCCACATTTTAAAATAAATTCACCCAAATAACACTCTCAATGTACCAGTTTCCAAGTAATAGAAATTCCTATGAATTTGTAATATCATTAAAATGCAAGATAGAGTTAAGCATAAAAACTTACTAAAATTTAATTTTATCCCAGGAAAAATTCATCTTTGTACAAAAAATCATGCAAATATTTACTTTCAAAAAATTCCTAGCATGTTTGTTGAAATCCTTACTTGTAAACAAATTAGTTGGGCTTTTACAAAAGTGATTCTTTCATGTTGTTTTAATTACTTTTATAGAAATGTATTGTGTATGAAAGACGTACATGATCTTTGACTGGATAGAAAGTTCCTTTTTAAAAAAACTAAGGGGGTATCACAGTATTACTATAATTTAGACACTAATTTACCCAAAAGTAAGCTACCTGTTACAATACACATTTTCTAGAAAAGCAAATAGAGCAGATAGAGGAAAAAGAAATTCAGGTGATAGGATATAAAACATCTGCTTTCATGACCACTTTGAATTACTGTAACATATTTTAGGTAAAAAAATAATGGTCAAACAATTTATGGGCTTTCATACAGGTTTTGACTTCATGATTATGGCTTCTAAATCTCTCAATCTTCTCCAAGGCAAAGTTAAGCAGAAATTTAGAAGTGCATGTTCCTTGGTGGAACCCTCATATCCATTTGTTCAATTCTCTTGAGCAAATTATAATAGCTACCAATTAACCCCACAATAAAAAAAGAAGGATTGCTAATGTAGTATTAACCATGCTACTTTTGACAGTTGTCTTGTGATGTCGTTCAGATTCATATTTCCATGAGGAAATAAATATTTCCATGACAATTATCTGATCTGTTGAAGAAGAAAGTCCCTAGAGAGGAGAGAAAATTGGTCCTTGGAATACAACCCGTAAGTGTATTAATTTTTTCATTCCATAAATATTTATTGAGAATTTACTACACTGCTGGCAATGTTTTAGAGCCTGAACCCTTTCCCAAACTAGAGACAAAAGCAAGTGGTAGGCAAATGTTTATCTTTCTCTCCACGGATTCTTTTGTCTGAAGATCAGCAGAGGGAACTTCAAAGAGTAATAGCCCAATGCAATGGAACACCTATTCATATTTATATGTTAAATCAAACAGATACCCATTCGTTTTTATATGTTAAGTTAAACAGGCAATTTTGGAAAAGTAACTGAATTTTGTGGGAGGCTAAAGGAAGATACAAATTACTTAAAGTCTATTTACACAGAATTATCTTGGTCTTAGCTGCTTGGCCTTGATGATAAGAACGTTCCTTTTTTTTTTTTTTTTTTTTTTTTTTTTTTGCTTTTTGGGTCACACCTGGCGATGCACAGGGGTTACTCCTGGCTCTGCACTCAGGAATCACCCCTGGCCGTGCTCAGGGGACCATATGGGATGCTGGGATTCGAACCCGGGTCGGCCGCGTGCAAGGCAAACGCCCTACCCGCTGTGCTATCGCTCCAGCCCCAAGAACGTTCCTTTCTTTCTGGCACAGGAAGCACATCTTTTATAGGGGAATTTCATGTCCCACTTTTAAAATTAAAAATGTCGGAGTGCTTTTCTCATATTTGCTGTTTTAAAAGTTCTCTTAATAAAATAGTCAATATGCCAGCCAGCATGTTTTGCATTGGCATGTTCTGAACTCCTTCCAGTTTATCTAATACTCCCACTGGCTTCTCCACGTGACAGCTAAAAAGTATCTTCAATTCAATATGTCCATAACTAAACGCTTTACATTATGACATCCCGGCATTCCCCACTCTGCTCCCTCAAATCAGCAGAATGCACAGACCAAAGGACTCAATTACTTCCTTTCTTTCAGACTCTTTAATGGACCCATCAGGAAATCTTGTTGGTTCTATTCCCAAAGCATATCCAGTGGCCAGCCTCTTTCTACCACTGCTATCACTCCTGTTGGATTCATTGATAAATGGGCAATCCCTCCGTATACTAATCTCAGGCTTGATCCTGAATCCCTGCAAACTAAATGGTTCTGCTAAAATTGTAAGTTCACACATGTCACTCTTCTACTCAAAACCCTGCAGTCAGTTTGTGTTCAGTTAAGACACCTAGAAATCCTACCAATGGTGCCCAACGCTCTCCAGACCAACCTCTCTAGTTACTCATTGGCCATCATCCTAATTTTTTCCTCTCGTCGCATTGTCATCAGCCTCCCTGCTCTAACTGCCGCCCCCTAAAGAGCTAGTCCCACTACCAACTTCAAATCCAGGTGCTGGTTCTTCCTTGGGTCTAGAAAACTTTCCCTCCATGTATTCCCCCTCAAATATCAAACTCCCTTCCTCTCTATGAGGCCGCCCCCAAACACTTTGTTTTGCAAATCAAACGAAGCTTTCCGCTAACAAAAAAGAATATCCCCCTGTCATTCTCTGTCTCTTCATCTCTTCCTCTCTTCCAGGGCACTTCTGTCAATCCAACCCAACTTCCGCACTGTGTTTTGTTATTGTCTGTTCATTGCTTGATGACAGGGTTTGGTTTTGTTTTTGTCTCTTTGGTTTCCTGGTGCAGCCCGAGCGTCTGGCATAGGGTGGGTGCCTAATGAACAATTTTTCAATGCAGGAATGTGAGCAAAACAGATGTGAAGGTTAGAGTCCTTGGGAGCCCCAGCTCCTGTATCCAGGCTTCCCCGTCCTGTGGGGGTCTCGAAAGAGTGCCTGCCACCCCCAGGTGAAGGAGTGAGGTGAGTTCAAATCAGCTGGAACTGCAGTACAACGATGAAAAGAAAGTTATCCCTCCAGGACCTGCAGCCTTACTGAAAGAACGGTCTCTCTAACGGACAGAGACTTGCTATGTGCCTTCTGTAGACTGTGTGGTTACCTGATAGACAAACACAGTTTGGAAGGGTCCTTCCATGCAGTTCATGACCGCATCTGTCACCCCATGGATGTACCTTTCAAAAAAATGAGAACACTATGCATTCTACTCTCGGAAAACTACAATTAAATAATACAGCCTGATCAACCGCTGACCCTTCTTTACTTACCGGACCCTCAGATCTGCTTTAGCTTGGAACGGAACCTTTGTACTTTACTAATCCTCCCTCTAACCGCCATCACTCCGAGCAATCACCGTGGTACTTTTTTATTTCTCTGAGCTTGCCTAGGAATTCAACTTGCTTTTCTCAAGTCCCGTGTAACTGGTGCCAAACCACGTTTATCATTCTCTCTCTGGAAATACAGAAATTCTCCTCCCCCTACTATTTACTGAGGTCTTGGTGGCACTATTAAAGTTGAAATGACAGGGAGATAGAATGGAAAATTAATTTGAGCACTAATAATACCTTCTTATAAAAATTGTCATATTTGGTTACTACTTTCACAACTTACCTCAGTTGTTGAGTAATTCTAAATAGTTTATTTCTAGGACATACCCCAATTTTGAAATTTACTTAAAGATTGTAGGTGTAGCAGTATGGACAGTAGGTATATACTGATAGTAGGTATGTAGTAAGTACAGGTTATTTATACACACATATGTTAGAGTTGATTCAGCAAACACTAATTAAGCTCCTATTTTGTGATAGACGTTATATAAAGTATTACTGACCTGCTAAACACCATGAATTTAAAACACTAAGATTTTCCAACAAGCCCTGACACTTTCCTGTGTCAGGAAATTATTTTCAACTGTAGAATGTCTATCAATGAACAAAAGCAGTTTTCAAATGGCTTTCTGATACATTACAATTTCCGAACACAAACACCAAAATCTCAAAGTTGTCATAGGAAATTGTCAAAGAGTAAAGCATGTCAGCCCAAAGGCAAAACTCATTCAGCAAATTAGAGGTAAAAAGCAGAAAGTCATCCTTTCATTCGCACTCCTTTCTTCTGAAGAGAAGGGTATGTGTGGTAATTTTTAATGGAAAGTCATTTCCATTTTCTTCAAAATAAAAGCTGATCTAATTAAGCCAGAAATTAAGGATTTTACACAAAAGTATCATAATGAGGCCATTCCCAGTGAACAGTTTGTTTGCTTACCATTATGAGGAGTTAAAAATGGGAACAGCGAAAATAACACAGAGATGCCCATCTTTAAAGGCTCTTTCCCAGAACCTTTGGGACAAAGACAAGCTCCCTCATCCCCAAATCTGAGCATCAACAAAATTATCTTTTGCAGAGTGAAGGTGAGTCATTCCTCAGGACCACAAGCTCATGTCTCACGTCCCGGAAAGAAAACCGAACCAAGCGGTTCCTTGTTGGTTGGAATGAGTCTCAATTATCTTAAAAAACGTCAAAAGCAAAATGACGTTTTCCTTCTCCCATGTATTTTTTTTCCAGTTCCCTTTCGAAACAAAATGTTCATTTGGGGCCATGAAAGCTAAAATAGAAACGTCTTTGGCATGAACTCAACTTTATTGCCTGCGGGCAAAATACAAGATTGTTGTGAAGTTGGAGTGGACCAGAAAACGAATGATAAAATTTGTCCATGAAACTTCTGCTAATGACAAACACTTGTTCCATGACACAGAGCATAAGTAATAACACATGACAGGGGGTGGACCTGGCTCTGACCTGCGTGGCAGGTTTTTGAAGCTTTGTGAAGCAGAAACACCTCGATCAATCACCTGGTCCTTGAGCTGTGGCTTCCTGTCCAGCTGCTGGGATGAGGGAAGACGCTCCTTCCTAACAGAGAACGCCTTAGGAAGCGTTCCCTGCTTGCTGTGTCTTGGTGGCTCTTCCTATATGGATTCAGAGACAGCTTGAGGTTGCTTGCTACTTGCCACGACAAGCATGAACTCCATGCTCTACTTTCTGTTCTCATAGCATGTAACTGTTGCGCCACTTACCTACTTTTGCCCCTACGTATAGTGCTCTAATAAAAAGAGAGAGGAAGTAATTTTGAAGGAGACAATTTGTAGCCAATGGGGCCACATTAGTGCTGGCAGGGACGTGGAAAAGCAAACATCAGTCACTGTTGGCAGAGGCGTCTGGGGCAGCCTCTGTGGAAAACAGTATCAAGACTTCTCCAAATATTCAAATTGGAACTTTTGTAGACCCAGAGATTTTACTCCTTGGCTTCCATCCCGGTAATACAAAAATAATAAGTTTTTAAAATATCTAAATACCTATGTTCATTGCAGTACAACTTACAGCAGCCAGGATGTGGAAATAACTCGAATGTCTAAAACATGAGTGGATAAAGATGCTGTGATATATATATATATATGTTATATATATATATATCACTGTATCACTGTATCACTGTCATCCCGTTGTTTATCGATTTGCTCAAGTGGGCACCAGTAACGTCTCCATTGTGAGACTTGTTGTTACTGTTTTTGGCATATCGAATATGCCATGGGTAGCTTGCCAGGCTCTGCCATGCAGGCAGGATATTCTAGGTAGCTTGCTGTGCTCTCCGAGAGGGACGGAGGAATCAAACCCTGGTCAGGCTCATGCAAGGCAAACACCCTGCCCGATGTGCTATTGCTCTCTCTATATATAGGTGTATATATATATACATATATATACACATATATATATCACATACATAACACATATAAGTATATATTAAATTTTTCACATATCTTCATAGTATAAGAAGGTGTCTATGAACATGTCTAGGAGGGCGTCATGCAAACAAATGAGTCCGAAGGAAAAAGATAGATGCCAGGTGATCTCACTCCTATGTGGAGTCTAAAGAAAAAGAACAAGGGAATTGATGATGCCCAACGGAAACAAATCCCGAGGTCACACCGACAGAACTGAGAACTGAGGCTACCACGGAGCTGGGAGAAGCTGGAGACGGTGATGGACAGACACTAGCCGGTGCACAGTAGTGTTGTAAAAATAAATCAGCTATGTCCATACTATTGAGACCAGTATATATCAATTTCTTAAATGGAAAGAATAGAACAAAATAGAGCTTATAGATTAATTTTTGAGAGGGACACTATGCATGACCATCACAAACAGGATGCCCTTCCCGTTTATGGCCCTGCATTATCACCTGTCGCTGACTCTGCAATGTCATTGCCTGGATCAATACGCAAAGGACTATTCACTTCCCGTCTAACTATGACACAGTCCCATTGTGATCTTCCTGCTGAAACCTGGGTGGGCCACACAGCCCTGTTGGCCCAGAAATGAGTTTTATCTGTTCCAAACTCTCTGGTATTTTCTCTTGCCTTGATTGTGCGTCTTGGCCTGGAAGAGGAATTCTTGCACTCTTATCTCAGTAACAGAATGTAACAAAGCCTCCTAGACCTGTAGGATTTTCCTTTCTTAGGTTGCCTCCAGCACTTCATTGCTCTTTCCAAGAAAAGAGGAAATTACAGTCCTTGCCCTGATAAAGAACATTTGTTCCCTGGGTGTCAACTTCATGGCCAGCTGCTGTCTTTCTGCCTTTGCATCACCTCACATCTCAGCAGAAGAAAAGGTTTCTCAAGGAGGACTTGAGTCGGCCACGCACCTTCCCCACGGTGCACATGAATGCAGTGGACACAATGACACCATGGGGAACATCCTCTGAGTGTGCGGTATCCACGGTTGTCCCCTGCTCAGCAATCTTGGGGTCTCTCCCCTTCAGATTTTAGACAATCCAGGACAAGAGAAGCATCTTCGAATGAGCAGCACACAGCTCGTACACCAGTCTGGCTCTGTCTAAGAAACACACCTTCTAGGTCAACTATGTCTTATCTTGCATCATAGCAGATGTGGATGCAAAGAATCTTATAGTCATAGAAGCGTCACATCAAAAGGCGCTGAATTTGCACAGAACTCTCATCCCATATGCAGGGCACATCCTTCCATGAAGGGTCAGATAGACTTTTCTCAATATGCCCACTGTAGGCCTCGTGCAATAAATTTCCCCTTAATATGTGGATTTGAGGGGGGAGGTGTGTGTGTGAATGGTGTCCACAAGAACCATGGGAGAAACTGTTTCCTGGATGCAGATGATTTTACATGCAGATCAGCAAAGGCCCTGGAGGCAGAGAAGAATCTCATTCCTTTTCAGTCCTTCTACCCCTTTCCTAATGAAGAAGCAAGTACTGGCCCTTCGCCCTGCTTGGATGATGTAGAGGAAGGTTGTTTCAGACATGGTTTTCCTCTCAAACTGAGACATGCTTCTCTTTCACTCTGAGTGAAAATGAAGTCACCCTCTCCATGGTATGTGAACTCTCCCCGTTCCTTGATAACCCAGGTCACCGACCACTCGGGGGATACCAGGGTCCACTCTGCCGTGCTGTAGAATCTATTGCCATGCCAATTCTCCATACCAATTGCGATTATATTGATTTTTTTCCTTTTTTGCTAACCCATCTAATACTGCGTCAGTTATTAGCCCAGACTGAGAAGAACTAAGAGGGGAGGAGTTTCTCCTTGAATCAGCTAAAGAAACTCAGTGCTACATGCTCAGTTCCAGTACTGCTGTATCAGAATGTCTTAAGACTTTGGATATGGTATTGCCCAAACTTCTGAAACTTTAAAAAAAAAACTCTTTCCAAGCTGTGAAATTTAGATTTTTATGGAAAATCTCTTTAAAATATTAGCAACGAGCTAATAAATGTCCACACACCATGTATGCCATTCAAAACAAGCCTAGGTTACATTTAGTGTACACCTCACCAATGTTTGCTCCATGCAAGACACACTAACCCAGGTCAGCCACATTAAAATACCGCCATTGACTCTGTGGGTACAGGTTATTTGAAAGAATGACGGTGTGACCGGAAAGGTAATCCCATCATGGTAGCAAAGTTTTCCTTTCCATGATGTATCAGGACACAGATTAGAAGCCAGCGGAAATACCCAACTAGAAAATCCTTTCTATTTTAAACACTGCTTATAAATTTCCACGTGTAATAGAACCAATGTGTGCGTGCATGCGCGCGTGCACACACACACACACACACACATACACACACACAAGGATTTTATGAATTAGTACTGGGAACAGGCATTATTCTGAGGAAGCAGAGATGGGTTGGACTTCAAGCCCCGTGTTTTCCTTTGAAGATATGGTTTGCTGTCCTGAGTCCTGGTCTGGCTTGGTCCCTTAAACCTCAGCACACAACAGAACCAGTGACTGTGCTCGTAAGAGACTTTCCGCAGTCATGGGGCTCCGGAAGGAGAAAACCCTGACCAGGGAACTCCAAGACCTGGAATTGAGCATGTGGCTGTCAATGTAGTAATGCCTTTTGTTTCTCCCAGTCTTCTTGGTTTGTTCGTTGGTTTTCTTTCTTGGCCAAAGGAGACAGGCAACATAAGAGTAGAGACTGTCTCCCGAAAAGTCAGCTAGTGCCTTCTGTTTTGAGTTGACCACATGGAATCAGCCGAGATGCTGACTCCTGGATATTCTTACTCTCATAATGGAATTCAAGGCATGAGCTCCTGCAAGGGCCCATGGTTTTCTGGGACTCGGTTTTTGCCATCTACTAGATGGGATAAACAGATAAGAGTGGAGTGTTCGGCTTGGAACACCCCCTGCCCATCTCCCAGCACTGCTGGGGTGGTCCTGATGGCCTGAACACGAGTGGGGAAACTGGTGGTCAGGAACACTCCATCACCAGGCCTGAGAACCAAATGGCCAGAGCTGCTCCCTGGACTGAACACTATCAGGAGAAGCTCCCGGCTCCCCCCAGCCCCACTGGGGTTGGCCCCTAGAATAAAGCACTAAACAGACCAGGCATAGATAATTCTAACTAGTCCTTTTTTTTTTTCTTTTTGGGTCACACCCGGCAATGCACAGATCTTACTCCTGGCTCTGCTCTCGGGAATTACTCCTGGCAGTGCTCAGGGGACCATATGGGATGCTGGGAATTGAACCCGGGTTGGCTGCGTGCAAGGCAAATGCCCTACCTACCGGCTGTGCTATTACTCCAGCCCCCTGTAACTAGTCCTTAAGCACGCTCAGTGACTTCTTATACTTTGCTGCTTGTGCTGGATTATCTTCCTGTGCAGATGATCTATTTGCTCCCCTGTCACTGACAGGCTGAACCCTGAGGCCACTCACAGTTTTTTGTCCAGGGGCCGGAGGACAGCAGGTAGGACACTAGCCTTCCATGCGGCCAGCCTGGGTTGGATCCCCAACATCCCATCTGATTCCCTGAGTCTGCCAAGGGAGATTTCTGAGTGCAGAGCCAGGAGTAAACCCTGAGCACTGCCGAGTGAAGCCCCAAACAAACAAACAAAAAACAAGCAAAAAAAAAAAAATAGAACAATCTCTCTGTCTTCCCCACCCCCAGAGCATCCTCTGCCTCTTATAAAGACCTTCTGCAGATGGGAGTTTCATCAATGCCATTTGGACACATATGGGCGCAGCTTTCACCGCAGCGGTCTAAAGGTAGGGACCCCCAATGTTCTCCTCTACGCTCATCCCCATCTCTCTTGGCACAGAGGTAAGTAGTTAATTCCGACATTAGCAGAAGCATTAAATATATTACCGAAACAAATTTTACTACCTTGGGCAAGAACATGACTAAGGGCTGTAGATAACGCAAGTTCTAAGGCACTTTAAGTAAAACCATGGAAAGATCCTGACTGGTTCCCACGGTGGTTGGATGCGGGTTGGGTTTGGAGAGCAATACCCAGAGCGTAGCCTGGCGTAGGAAGGGAGGGTCCCGTGCAAAGTCACACACTAGATTCCATTTAAAAAATAATAATAAAGGGGGAAGAAGAAAGGATTTTCCAATAGTGTTTAGAAACTGCATTTAGAGCAGTATCTTACAGCACTCGATGGCCAGGCTTATATTACTTTCATAATGAAAACCAAAAAACGAGGAAGAAACATGTTTTGAGTTCCAGTGTCAGGGGAATACCAGTGGGACTTGCTCTAACATGAATCTGCGCTCCATGTAACTGCCATTCTTCCAGACAACGTCATTTTAGAGCTTAGAAATGTTCCTTCCTGGCAGTTCTCAGGCTGAGGAACCCCTCACCCCCACCCCCAGCTTTCTTAAGCTCAGACCTTTCTCTTAATCAGTTCCACTCCGCTGAGAACAGGCTTGTACCAACTTGCCTGGGCCTCACTACCAAAGGAAATTTCATAACCAAACTGAACCGATTTGTTTGCTGAGGTATATTTTTCCCCACTGAGAGTCCAGAGAGTGTGTGTGTGGGGGGAGGGGGGGAATAAACCCAAAGACATTGTAATTATCTTAGAGGTCTCTAAATACTTTCATGCTTTAAGTCACAGACTGGATTAGGTCATGAAAGATCCAATCTAATATAAAACAAATCTACCAGGAACCTGGAGAAAGGTCCAGAACATTTTGTCCTCTGGCAAGTGATGGGCCCACAATTGGATAATGAGTCCTAGACAGGACTCCTGGCGGGGGGTGGTCACATCTGTTCCCCACCGGCATTAAGCTTGGATTGTGTCTATGAGCTTCCTTTTCTCCAAGAGACGATGCTTTCTGTAAAACATCGGCTGGGAAACACGGACTTTCTTTCTTTCTTTGACCTCAGAAGGACCTGGATACTTCAAAACATTTGCAGGGGGCCAGAGAGATAGTACAGAGGTAAAAGCAATTGCCTTGCATGTGGCTGACCCCCATGTGATATGCCCAGCAATGATCCCTGAGCACCATCAAATGTGTCCCTGTTCCCTCCCCTCATCAAATAGAGGGTGAGGAGGGAGAGGGAGAGAGGGAGAGAGAAGGAAGAAGAGAATGAGTGAGGAAGCAAAGGAAGGAGGGAGGGAGGGAAACTTGTTAAAGGAATAGTCTAAAAGAACATATTCTGCCTCTTTTTTTCCTATGGTCAAAATACACATCATTCCAAATGACTTTTCTACCTCTATTTTTTTTAATCACTTAACACACACACACACACACACACACACACACCTCATAATTTTATCTTGCTGACATTTCTTTGCTATAGGACACTATTCCAGGCCATCAAATATATTTGACTGTGCTATGCTACCCTTGGAGACACTTTTTGTTTCGTTGGGTTGTGTTTGTTTAATGGGACCACATGCAGTGATGCTCAGAGGCTGCTCCTAGTTCTGTGCTCAGGGTTACTCTTAGCAATGCTTATGGGACCATGTGGTATCAGGAATCAAACCTAGGCTGCTAATATGCAAAGCGTGGATCAACCCATGGAGGCATCTCTCTGGACCTCTTGGAAACATTTTTATACTCCTGATTTAAAAGTGCAGCCTTTCCTTCCTTTCCTTCCCCCTGTCTCCCACTTTGTTCTGCCTGGGATGTGGGTGTGAGCATCAGAACATGGCAGCCATGTTGCAAACATGAAGGCAGGGTCAAGAGAAATGTAGAATTTTTTTATAACAATGTTTAATTGCTGAAGTAAAACCATAAAGCATAGTTGTACAGTTTTCTTCTTAAGTCACGTGTTAGATTTTTCTACAGACAACAATTCTTACACAGCTCCTTTACTGACCTAAGTCATTATGCTTTGTTACTTTGGTATTTTTCTTTATTTAGTTCTGTAACTACTGTTTTAAGACCCTTCTGTGAAAATATGTCTCTTTTCCAGACATATTTATGGCATGTTTCATCAAACTAGTGTGTAGTGTACTAGTGTACTCTAGAACATGTTTGATGAAAACAAAGAGTCATATGAGAAATGAGAGTTACCTTCAGATACATCCCAACTTATCCACCCCTAACCTCACTCATTTACCAACTCTCTGATAACTTCTGTCCACCTCTCAGAATGAAGGTTTGGGGAACCATCAGTGGAAAAGACTGCATTTATCGATTTTATTTTTATTGATTGAAATTCTGTGATTACAATACTGCTAATGATGTTTCTCAGGCACATAACTCCAACACCACACCCACCACCAGTGTAAGCCCCCTCACAAATACCCCCTTCACCCCTGACCCCAACTCAATTGTGTGACTTTGTTCTCCCATTGTGTTCTCTTCAGCCCTTTGTTGCTACCTTGCTGTATATTTTTGAGTACCACATGTGTATCCCTAGCATTCTCATCATTACTATTTTCTGTCTTCTTATTTGAAAATGACACACAGGTTCTGACACATTTTAGAGAAATACTCAGGGATTCAAATCAGCAGGTGGGCATCCACATACCTAACAAAGGTGGGGGACATGTGAATCATGATGACTGATGGCAAGTAAAAGTCCCCTGCTTCCCTTGGCCAGGATATACTGCCTGATATTAGGTCTGAGTTCACTGTTTTGCATGCACCCCTATATTCATAATAGCTAAAATATGGAAACAAACCAAGTGCCCAAGAACAGATGACTCAATCAAGAAACTATGGTAAATGGAGGCAATGGAATACTGTGCAGCCATTAGAAAAGGTGATGCCATGACATTTGCTGATATGTGGATGGATCTGGATTTGTAGAGTGAAATAAATTAGAGGGAGAGGGACAGACACAGAATGATGTCACTCATTTTGGGGATATAAAGGAACATTTTAAGAGAATAATGCTCAAAAGGCAATAGAAAGAAAGGAAGGGCAGGAGAACAAGTCTTTTGTAGGAAGCTTGCCCCAGTGGGGGGAGGGGGGCGGGACAGGGAAGGGACCACTATGACAATGATAGGGGACGTGGTCAGTTTGGATGAGAATTGGGTGCTGAAAGGAGGTAAAGTGATAAGCATGAGAGGCTTTCAGCAACAGTCTCACAAACCACACTGCCTAAGAGGAAAAAGAAAAGAAGGGAAAGAGCCTGCCATTGAGGCAGCCTGCAGGATGGTAGAAAAACTGGGGACATTGATGGATGGAGGGGACACTGGTGAAAGGGCTGGTGCTCAAATATTATCTTCCTAAAATTCAATCACAAACAACTTGATAATTCTCGATGATTCAATACATTAAAAAATAAACATTTTTTAAACAGAAAAGAAAAAAAAAAGATCCCGGCAGTGATGTGCATTTCTGGAAAAACAATTTTCCAGACCCCTGCCTTAGACATGGTCTTGCCATGTCTCTGTGTTAGGATGAGCACTGTACTTTTGTCAAAGGTGCAGAGCACATGCTCATCTGGACTTGTTGCTCCTCTGATAGTCCTTCACTTTTAATGCCATGTTTGTTTTCCCTTCGGGGATAACGTGTTCTCTCCACAGAGACCCTGGACTTACCTTCAAGGACTTGAAGAATGTGGTCACCACGTGCCGCATCCTCCTCCAAATGACTGACTCTGAGCCTAGTTCTACCCATCAGGGTGTGTTTTCCTTTCCCTTCGCTCTTCACATTGTCTCAGCATTTGAGCCAGGATAATTTAAGGGCTAGGGGCTTGTCGGGTTTTGCAACCATGAACAGCCCGATGAAGTCTAGGCGTTTTGCCAGAAATCTAAACTTGGTTGAACTATGTTAAAAGGTTAAACATTTCACAGAGTTTGGGTCCCCCTCCACCCCCACTGCACTCTCAGACTCTGCCTGGTTCTTAAATGTCTGTTTTATCAAGAAATGGAATAACTAATAATGTGCTGGAGAGAACATTTTTTAACCAGCACGCTGTAACCATAGAGTGCTAAGACTCCAAACAAACGTTCATCATATGTCTCTCTTTAATCAAAAAGGGCTGAGGACACAGTTAGTCTGTTTGAAGACAAAATGCTAGCAGCTTTCCATGAAATTTTTACAATGGAGCTCTTATAAATTGCTTGTAATCATTGCTACGTTAACAAAAAGCGTTTCTCAAGTGGATGTCTGCAAAGAGAAATAATCACTGTTGAAAATAATCACTGTCTCCCCAGCCTGGGGTGTGGACCACATTTGCTCCCAGGCCCCAATTTTGAAAACCTTCTTGTGGTTACTTTCTGGATCACCAGATGCCTTACTGGTCTTGGGCTGACTGCGTCTGAGGTTCTCAGGATTCAATGCACAAAGACATTTAAAGGAAAAAGGGATAGGGGAATCGAGGCATCATCTTTGATTGGCTCAGTTCCCCAACCTCATACCCCAACAAAGGGTAAATGATGTCAGAACTCTACAAGACATTTTCCACGGTCTCTGTTATCACTACCCCCAGGGCCACCACCATCTCCCAACTACCCCCCTTCTCCCCAAAGCTGCCAGACCACTGGGTCTCTAAAGTCCTTGACTGGGAACCCAATGAACAAGGACTGGTTCATTTTCTTAACTTTAGAGTAGATGTGAGTTTTTAATTATTCCAGTGTTTGTTCATGTAAGGGCTTGCTTGCATAGGACACACATAATGAATATAAGACACAGGAGATTTGAAATGACGACAAATACTTAACCTGCCATTTACCAGGGGAGGGAAACCATGATGGAGCTATTGCCCTTTGATCA
The DNA here is from genome assembly GCF_027595985.1 of Sorex araneus. Taxonomy (NCBI): domain Eukaryota; kingdom Metazoa; phylum Chordata; class Mammalia; order Eulipotyphla; family Soricidae; genus Sorex; species Sorex araneus. Next base: position 64,080,345 of record NC_073308.1, on the reverse strand, counting down.
ATGTATTAGGTCTCACGTCCATGTTATGTTCATCCTCCTGGTTCTCCCCTGGACCACAACCATCTTTCTACATGCCAAGTGGTTCAGCAATATTTCTATGTCTTTCTGAGTTTCTTGGTGTATTTTTAAAATCTAAAAATACCAAGATGTGGCCAGCAAGATGTGCAGTAGGTAGGGTACTGGCCTTGCAAGTGGCCAGCCCAAGTTCAAGCCCCGACACCACATATGGTCCCCTGTGTCCCCACCAGGAATGATCCCTGAGACAGAAGCAGAGACAGAAGTAAGCTGTAAGCTCTGAGCACGACCAGGCATGGCCCATAAAAGCAAAAACACAAATAAACAACAACAACAACAAAATATGTATTTTTCCTTCCCTTCATCCAGAAACGTAAGGAAGAAAAATAAGTTTTAGCTCAGCTGGAAACTTTTTCCCAATGATGTGAAAGAAGTCATAAAAATTTGGGTAAAGGGGCTGGAGCGATATAGCACAGCAGGTAGGGCATTTGCTTTGCATGTGGTCAACCCAGGTTCAATTCCCAGCATCCAATATGGTCTCCCGAGCACTGCCAAGAGTAATACCTGAGTGCAGAGCTAGGAGTAACCCCTGTGCATCACTGGATGTGACCCAAAAAAGCACTGTACCACTGTCCGTCCCACTTGGAGAGCCAGGCAAGCTACCGAGAGTATCCCGCATGCACGGCAGAGCCTGGCAAGCTAACTATGGCGTATTCTATATGCCAAAAACAGTAAGAACAAGACCCAAAATGAAAAAAAAGTGGGTAAAGGTATACAGAAATTCATTTTTAAAAATTTTTAATTTTATTTTTTATGAAGCTACCATGATTTACAGAGTTGTTCATGACGGAGTTTGAGGCAGACAATGGTGAACCCAAGTTCTTAGCCTGCTTTCTCCCACCCTCTTAAAACTTCTCCCCACCTTCACCCACCCCCTCTCCCACCCCATGCTGACCCCTCAGGGCCTCCCCTTCCCCTGCAAACACCAAGTTTGTATCCGCCTTCACGTCAGCATGAGGAGGCCTTCCAGACTCTGCGTGGCTCCTGAGAGCCCAGCGACAACAACCTCTGCCGAGGAAGCCTCCCGAGCCGCGACCCTCGGGGCCCCACCGCCCCGCTGGTGCTCCCGCACAGGCCCCCTTCCTACCACCGCTGCTCTCCATGTGCAGGTTCGGGGTCTCAGCCAGCAATATTGGGCATGGAACCCACAAGCTCACCCCCAGGCCACCTGCCCGGCCCCCGCAGAGGCCCCTGCTCTCTGGAAATTTCTCTAATTAAACATGTATGTGTCTTCTGATGGCCTTCGTGGTCAGGGGCAGCCGTGTCTGCAGTATCCCTGGCACCGGGAGTCGTTCAGTGACAGAGGGGGCAGAGAGTAAGTAAGTGGAGTGAAGGAGAGCACCTCAGGAATGGGAGCCTGGGGGCCCAGCCCAGGGTACTGTAGCAGGGCTAGACAGAAGGGAGGAGGTGTCAGGAGTAGGACATTCTGTGTCTTGGGGTGTCTTGGGGTGTCTTGGAGTGTCTTGGGGGTCAGGGGTGCCAAGAGCCTCTTTGAATTAAACCAGAAAAATTGCTGCTACACTGATATGCACTAAGAGAGAGGGAGAGAGAGGGGAGGATACGGGGGGAGGAAGGGAATGAGTGAGGGAGAGAAAGAGAGAGAGAGAAAGAGAGAGAGAGAGAGAGAGAGAGAGAGAGAGAGAGAGAGAGAGAGAGAGAACTGCCTCATGGAGAGGAGTGAGGTGTGACCTTCCCCAAGTAGCCACATCTTTGACACAGTCATAAACCCTTCATTTTCGAGGCAATGTCCTGAAAACACATGTCCCAGAGCAGAGAGCACAGGAGTTCCACTTCCATGTGAAGGGAAATGAGCAGGAGGTTTTGGTCTGACGGCCACGCTACGAAGGTGTTTATGCCTCGGGTGAGTTAGTCCAGGTCTCTTGACATCCCTACCCTGCAGCCGAAACGGATGCTGCCGAGACACGGTTACAAAGGGGATCTGCCCTCCCAGGTGGGAGCCAAAGGCCGTCCTCGGGAACAGACCTCACCTGGCTTGAGCAGGGTGTCGGGGTGCCAGGACCAACTCGGGAAGCATGAGTGGACTGTGCTGTCAGGCCGGAGCGCTGGGGAAGGAGGTCCCCAGGGAAGTGACCTACTCGGGTCGCAAGTCCTGGGATCTGGGCGGGCTCCAGGCTTCCCGGCCAGTGGGTGGGACGGGCAGGACAGTGGGGAGAGGCTGGAGCAGCACTGCAGAAGCTCTCTGGGGCCAGAGATGGCACAGGGAGAGGGCACTCGCCTTGCGCTCTGGCTGACTCTCGTTGGAATCACTGGCACTATGTAAGATCCCCAAGCACCTCCAGGGGTGCTCTCTGAGCACAAAGCCAGGAGTCTACCCTGAGCACCACCCAGTGTGACCCATTCCCTCCTCAGACCCCCCCTCCCCGCAAAAAGAGGTTATCTCAGAAAGAGAGAAAGGCTAAAGCTCACGGAAGGTCCCGCCCAGGGAAAGGCAGATAACACCACCCTGATAAGAGGAAGGTAGGAAAGCAGACTGGGTCCGGATTCATATATGAAAGTTTCTGGGAGGTTCTGTCTCTTTGGGAGTCCGGCCTCCAGACCGGCGATATGGAGCCAGAACCCGATGTCATTCACAGCCAGCCCAGAGCAGGGTCCTCCTGACGGCTCAGCTGGGCATCAGCACAGCCCGCAGCTGCAGACGCCCCAGATCTCACAAGAGAAAGACTGTGATCGGAAAAAAGCAGGAATTCCCTTGGAAGAACAACATGAAAAGAAATTTTAAGGGGGCCAGAGAGAGCTTGGGAGTTTGGAGGCGCAAGGCCCGCCCTGAGTTTGGCCCCCAGGACCACCACTGAGGGGGCCAAGCAAGTCTGCGTCGTGAGGTCAGCGCATTGGAACATCCCACCCAATGGGCTGAGTGTGACTGGGAATAGATCGTAAATCCTCTGAGCAATGCTTGGCGGTTCCCCTATTCCCAACAAAGAAAAATGAAGTGTCTGGTGATGCTATTCAAGTGGTAGAATATATGCCAGGCCTATGCAAGGCCTTACATTTGATCCCTGGAAATGAATGTCCCCCATACTGCTGGCCTGGTCCCCGAACAACAACAACAACAAACAATTTAATTTTAAATGAAGTCAATAATTAAAGAAAACTGATAGTCCTGGCTGGAAGAGCATTGCTCTCTTTCATTTGTTTATCAAACAAGAATTCATTGGGCAATACTTGGTTCCAGGCGCTGTATCTGGCACTGGGAACATTAAGATGAGTAAATTCCACAAGGTGAAATCAGTTGTCGGGAAGTCATGGACTCAGAAGCTCCGGACCCTGTGCCAACACCAGGGCCAGCAAAATCTGGTAGGAGAAACATGAGCATAGGATCGTCCAAAGTTCCTTCCGAAAACCGTGATGAAATATTTATCTTGCCTGTTATCACTTCTTCACCATTCTGTAAATGGTGCTACAATGGAGCTGAGTTTAACCCTTTTTTGAATGGGTGCTTGAATATCCCAATGACCAGCATGGAAAACCCCTAGCTAGGTGGCTAAAACAGCACATAAGTAATGTTGTCGCCCAGTTCTCCATCCTTATGGTCCCCACATGGCCTACCAAAATGAGGCTATCTCCCTACATTGTCTCAGAAGTGATCACATGTTCTGTTCACTTAATTCTACAGGACCACATGTGAGGTCTACTTGACCGCCTCCTGGAGATGTCAGCTTTGATCTCTTAGGTGAAGTGGTGTCTACACTGTCTGTACCTCTCTCTTATATACGTATTTTATAGGGACAGACTTCATGAGTATAGATTCCATTCTGAATCCAATCCTCTTCAAATAGTCAATGTGTTCATCAATTTATTTACATCTATGCGGATTTCTCATTTTATTTAACTTGATTTATCTATCAGCCATTACTTTTATGCTTAAATTGTCCCACACCTTCCCAGAAGGAACAAATTCAGTGGAATTCTATTTTTCTTTTTAACATGTTCCAGCTACCTCTGTGAATGCTCAATGTGCCCATGACTACTGCAATATCACCACTCCAAGTCCCTCTCAGAAGAAAAGAAGCCATCCCCAAACCACTTCCGTATGTTTACATTTTTAATTACTTCTGAATCTCTCTATCATCTGCTCATTAACCACCTATGGCCCTCTCATCTAGCTACCTCCCTCTCCATCATCTCTCCTCTACCCATCACAGACTCTTGTTCATATGGATATTTCCAAGGCTGATTGCACATAATGGGATTGATTCTGGTTTCTTTCCTATCTGCGTTTGTAACTTTTTCCTCCGAAAGCAAGAAAACCATCTCTACTGGCTTCACTGCGCCATCTTACTGGCTGTTTCCTGTCACCCGTCTTCCCCCTGATACCCACCTCTTTCACCTGGCAGTTCTGGTTCCAGCTTCTGAGCTGGAGCTTCACGTGGGTAGCTCCATGGCCAGTGGGGCTTTGGCACGTGTCATTGCCTCTCTGCAAGGACCCTCTCCTCCTCCTTAGGCTGTGCTCATTCCACCACATCCCTCACCTTAGCTGTTCTCCAACACCAAGTAGTAGGCTACCTCCCAATGGACAATCTCCCTCTGTGCATGTGCCCTGACCCACCATCAGGTGAGGGTTCTTTGAACCACGTTCAATTCAACTCCCTCATTGGGCCTTCCTACCTCCTGGAGTCACTTCCAACCTTACTTGAGTTCTTATTCCCTATGCATGAAGGGTCTCTATACTTATGACTTGCATACCCCACTTATACCATCCCTCCCGCTGCAAGAACACCCTTCTTTACCACTAGAACAATGATATCCCACACCCTGGAGGACAATTTTCATCTTCCTTGTGCTCTGGTGCATTGCCACCCTTTCTTCCACACACATACTTAGTAACCCTGATTTGTTCTGCTCCATGAAAGAGATGCAGGGCTGACTGTTTCAGGGAAGAAAGAGAGGAATTCTGAGATGCTTCTAGAAAAGAAAATAGAAGATGTCAAATTGGACACAGACTCATGAATTAACCATCTTTAGCCTTCATGCTTACAACAGCCTAATTTTTATCATCATTATTTACAAACTGTTCTGAGATAAACAAAAGGGAGTGAATTCAATGCGTCTCATAAGCTATAAACACAGACTTTCAACAATTCTGAGGAAGGTTTTCGCCATGTGTCAACTGTCTCCCATGAGTCATGGAGTTTTCCAACCACAGCTTCTTTGCCAGTTTGAAGACTATGGTTTGAGAATGTTTTGAGATAGCCATTGCTTCATAATGAATAGCAAAGCATACAGAAGTCCAGCTTCCCACCTTGTCATCACTAGGGTATTATTTTTTTTAAAGTAAAATCACTTTATTTAGAAAAAGTTATTCAGAAAAACATGATGAGAGAGAAATAAATAAAGTTATATATTCAATAAAGAACTGAGGGTTTGCCAGGGGTTAAAAAAGCCAATAGTCCACATCTCAGGTCAAGATTTGGGCAAAGCTTCAGAGCAGAGAATGTGCCCACTATGGCATTAAGGAAAACCCAGCTCCAGCCAAAACAGAATCAGTTCTTTGAACTCTAGTTACCTCCTGGCAAACAAATGCACTTCATTTCAATCCTTTTCCTTTCTAATGCACAATGCTGATATTTGTTAAGAATACCCGTGAAATTTTTATTTTTAAGAGAGTAGGAGTTGATTTATAGGATATAAACTCTTTTAGTTTTGCATTGCATCCACTGTCAGAATTTGTATGGAAATTGATGTGCCTGTCACAATTCTGCAAGCAAGTTTTCTACATATAATTTAGAGTCTTTCAGGTTAAGCCCCCTCATTGATGTTTCAGGTTTACGAAAATGCATATTTTTGTCCTTCAAAAATACTCCAAATTCTTCCATACAGAAGCACGACTAATTTCTGCATGTCATTTCTTTAAAGCATCATAAATGTGTTTAACAATAGTTAATTAGAAGGTGAAATTGTTTTGATTGTTGACTGTTTTGTAGGACTAATGAATGAAATGGGCATTGTTGAATTTAATTTTATCCACTCAAGTTATTTCTGGTAAAGTCTAAGTGCCATCACTTACTAAAACTACTTATTTCCTAGAACTTGATGCATAAAGTTTCTTTTTAAATCAGCAATTTTAAAATTCAGCTGTGTACAAAGAGAGGGGGCTTTCCCTCCTGGGGTGGAGACAAGCCATGTATCTTCCCTTAAGAGGATGAAATAAATCTCATTAGCTTTATCTGACTTTTATTAACCTATACTAGAATCTTTTCCTTTATCCAAGGATGTTGAAGAGGCAGTAATTTTAGCAGAATATTTTGCTTAAGTTTGCTTTCCAGCAGTCCATCATTGAAGAAAACAGGAGAACAGACCAAACTCAAGATTTCGCAGTATAGAGTACAACCGAGATTTTAGTAAAGGCTACGATATCCTGGGTTTTATATCATTAGCTCTACTAATGTGTTCACCTTTCACCAATGTAATTGATTATGTGAGAGATGACCACTCTGTGTTGTGGATTGATTTCTGGTCTCGTTAGAAAAAAAAAATGTATCCCCCTTTTCCTATCTCACCTTCATTTTCTTCTTATCTTTAAATAACACACTCTTTAAAATTAATAGATACATGGGAATCAGACATCTCTCTTTTCTGCTTGCAATACAAAATGAAAATGAATGCGTGCCTCCTTAAGAATGGTTTATGATTTAATAATGCTGTTGTTCTGGGGCTTGTCACTGTTCTTACCACTGCAAGCATATTTGGGGGGCACTAATCTCCAGCACACCTCACATCCTGTGGGTAACAGGGAAGAAGCAGCAAGTCTCATCCCAGCTCTGTCTTTAAGCACCATTTCAGGTGCAAGGAGAAATGCAAAATACATCTTATTCTGCCATACTTTTTCAGTCCACTGATGTTTTTCCATTTGGCAAATGCATACAAATTTTATTTTCACTGAGAATCTTTTAATGCGTTTACCAATCTAATCACTGAATATATATTTGTTTTTAATGATTCCCTCCCTGAAATGCTGCTTTTCATTTGCAATGCAAAATGCAGAGATGATTCCACAACCTAAAATAGAATATAATAAACTTTTGCATATAGTTTTTATAATGGAAGGCTGATGTAATCTGCAATTGTCTATGAAAAGAGTTAATTTTAAACAAATGCTCTCCTATTTTTAAGCCTGGAAAATGTTTTGTCAGATATGGTACAAAGCAGATGTGAAATAGTATTGTTACCCAAATCCACTCTTCTAGCTACTTTTGCTTCTGCAACTTGATGCTCTAAACACAAATGAATCAGTTTCCCAATCAGGTGAAATCTCTTTTATCTACGATTTTGTTCTCGGTGAGATAGACACCTGCTGTTTGGCACACTGGATTAGACTTCTTCCCTGTAAGGTTGCTGTAAACTAAGATTTTCAGGGGAAGCAGGTTGTTTAGGAACTGGAGCTAATTTTTCAAATTTGCATAAGACACATGTCCGGTGGGTTGAAACTGCTGACTTAATGCCAAGACAGGGGAATGCCAAGACCGGGGAAGGTGCAGCGCTAACACAAGAAGGTCGGGTGATGCTAATGAGAACCATTTAGTTGGCTGCTTGACACTTCCTGTTCCTGATCAGCAAATTGCTGGGGCAACAGTAAACTCAGCTCTCTGAGTGCCTTTTAAATCTGCGAAGCCTGCAAGAAACATTCCGGCCCCATTGTCCCCCAAATGGTCAGGGGTGACCACACTACTCAGCAGGGCTGAGATGAAAGGGGGGGAGGAGAGGAAAAAGGAAACTTTCAACAGTGAATAGAGGCGAGTTACCCATGGAGAAAGGGGTATTGGCCCGTTATCAAAAAGCTACAAAGGGTCCAGCAATAGAGCTCAGTGGAACAGCACACTCAGCCACTGTCCCTGGGTGAAACTCTAGTACCCCAAAACAAAAACAAAAGAAAAGCTAAAGGAAAAGCAAGAAACAAAAGGCAATGGGGATAAGGTGGGGAAGTTGAAACCATAAGAGATAAGAACATTGTCCTTAAACTGTGAAGAGCCCAACAGTACCCCACTGAATGAAATTGTTGATGCTCATGGAATTCAGTATGGTTTAATATATTAAATAAATTTGAAGAACAATAGCAAATATGTAAAATAATTCTGGCTAAACCTTCAGGTTAATTTTATCACCTCTAGGAGTTTCAAAGTCTTGGACCCAGGATGCGATGGCTTGTCCAGACTCCTATGTGCTTGTTAGAACTCTCCTAATAAACCGTCCTGCCTGTAAGGAATAATGAATTAGCCTCAGCATCAGACTGTGAAATAAATATATGGAAAGACTATTTTCCAGCCAGAGCCATAGTACCATGGGTAGGGCATTTGCCTTGCACATGGCCGGCCCAGGTTCAATCCCCGGCATCCCATATGGTCCCCCAAGCACCACCAGGAGTAACTCCTGAGTGCAGAGCCAGGGATACCCGTGAACATTGCTGGGTGTGACCCAAAAAGAAAAAAAAAAGACTATTTTCTGTGCAATTGCCTGTGTTATGGAAATTCTGCTTATCTTTAAAGCTAGGAAGATCTAAGATTGCAAAGTTGCCTGCAGAGAAAGTCACCAGGAAGGCTGCGATTGGGGGTGCGCCTTCCAGGGGGAATGAACCCGGGAGAGGGGGGAGAGGTGAGAAGTGGATACTCAGTAAGGAGAGATCAACTTACAGACCCGCTCCTGCAGGTCAGGAGGCCAAGATTTCAGCAAAGATTTTCTCTTTCTTTGCTCTAGCCCTCGAGCCTGACCCCTGGTAGTTTTAAATTTCTGGCTAATTCCAGCTAATTCTGGCTAATTTCTAGCCCGTTTTAAACCATCAGAATAGCATCTGGAGGACATCAGTCCTTATATCCCCCCTGATAAGGACTAAAAACAAGGACTAAACTAAACCCACAACTCTCATTGCTCCTGTCTTCGGTCCAGACGCTTTCTGAGGTTCTGTCCTACCATGAAATGCAAGTGGCGAATCTTTACCCTTCATGGACCTTCGCTGGTCACTGAGTGTAGAAGGGTTGAAAACAGCTGGTCTGTCCCCTTGGTTTTGTCAGTCCATAAGTGCACAGGACAGGACAGGGGCCTGTCTGCAGGTGTGACAGGGTTCGAGAGCGCTGCTTTAAGCGGCTGCCTGGAAGTTGCTGCCGCAAGCATGCAAGAAAGGAGGCGGGGAGAAGGGAGTGGCAGCTGTGTCCACCGGGGTCCAGTGATTGCCTTTGGATGCTGACTCTGCAGCGACAGAAACACCAGTTAAATGACAACACTCACTTACGGGACAGGAAGTCGTTTCAATAGACAGGGAACAGGGAGCGGGCGCCCCTGCACCCCCCGCCACCTCGCATTTGCATACCTCCGGGAGACTGTTTGCAAACAAAGCTGCGAGTATTAGTACCAGCTTTGCCTGGGACCCGCCTGCAACTCCCAAAGCGGACCCCCGTGAAGCTCGTCTCCACCTCTGCTCGCCTTGCCTTGCCTTCTCCGAGGGGGCTCTGGGGAGCTGCAGTCCCCCAGGTCGCCCTGGCTGGGCTCGGGGCCCAGAGACGAAGCACTGGGCAGCCTGCAGGCACTTGGAGCTGTTCCAGAGGCGGCGCCCGGCAGGATCTGCGGGGAGCTGGGGCGCCCTGGGCCTGTCACTCACGGAGAGTGATGGGGCGCCCTGACAGCTTGGGACCCCAGGGGATAAACTTGTTCTTGTCTCTGACAGGTCACCACATCAGAGCGAGCAAGGCGCACGCCTCTGGCTCCCCAGTCCTGGCGTCCCCCCTTCTTTCCCGAGGTGGTCCACAGGTTCCTGCAGGGAGGATTGTTTCCTCTTGCCTGTGCTCACGGGTTGGCAGAGACCCGAGTTTGGATGCGTATCCAGCTAGGCTGCGGGGGGTGGAAGTAGGAGACAATGAAAACCATACTCCAGGAGGGCCTTAATTTTTAGCCAGGAAAAAAAAATGACGGATGATTATTAAGCTCAGGAAAATGAAAAGGTAAGAAGCAGGAAAAGAAAGAAAGAAAGACAAAAGCGCTCCTCTTGTTCAGTTCCTGGTTGCTCAGTACCCCCAAGGCTGATTGAGGCAGGAAAGAAAGGGGGGGGGCGGTGACTGAATGCTGTCAAAAGAGGCAAATATTTCTGATATCGTTTCAATAAATGACTTTAATAAAACGTACGGTGGTTTAGAACATCATCCTCTGAGGCTCACTGGCTTTAAGCTATTCACATGTCTGGGCTGTAAGGTCAGAAGGCACAGCCCATGGAATTACACACACACACACACACACACACACACACACACACACACACACACACACACACACACACACTCCGAGTGCTGAGGGTTTCTCCTGGCTCCGTGCTTAGGACTAACTCCTGATGGTGCTTGGGGGACCACGTGCAATGGCAGAGCTCAAGGTGGGGGTCAGGCACTTGCCAGGCCAGCACCCTCCTTGCCACACTCTGGGGCCCCCTGGATTTCTTTTTTATGTTCAAGTCAAAAGAAAACCATGAGTTATTTCAAATTACCAACAATGTCAATTTTTTAAAACTTGGATAACATTGTCCTCTTTAAGTATTTTGGTGTTTTTTAAAAAAATTTTTTGCAATGAGCATACAAATATTAAATATTTTATTACAATAATAAATGCACTCAAGAGCAATACTTTTTAGCTAATCCTGGGAATGTTGATATTGAAGAGATTTAGAGAGGCACACACAAATTTAGACCCATGTTAGTAGAAAAATATTTATCCTGTTCATTTGTACTTGAGGTCAATTGTACAAATTCTGTGGACGGTGGTTACACCAATTGGCAAAGAACACGTTATGATTAATAGCCCTACCCTCACGGCAGTCAATAGCATAGACACTAACACCTGCTTAGGGTTGGTATAAAAGGTGTCATTCATCCAAAAGTTATATATATATAAAAAATCCCAGCTGCCTCAAATACTACATTTTTGGTGAACCAACCAAGGGTCCTACATTAATTTAAAATGAAAGTTAAAACTAAGTCCTTAATTTTCAACTTGCTTTGTGCACAGATACAGAAGCACTTTACCAAGTTGCAAACAAATAGTTATGCCCTCTCAGTTGAATCACCTTAGAAATTAAAATTATAATAGCAAAATAATTGTGTAAAATGTGAACATTTATTCTCAAGTGTAAGCAAAGGGTCTCATTTCCATTTATTTTAAGATATTACAAACATTCTATGTTTGTAATATATCTCCTATATAATCTAATGAACTCTTTGTGTTTTTTCTTCTAATTTTCCCCTTCATTTATATTATTCTCTTAATTATATGCTAAGTAAATCATGACATCTAAAAGCCATCTTTGAGACTTTTAGTTTACTTAGGAAAAAGAACTTGGGGGCTGGAGCAATAGTACAGCAGGTAGGGCATTTGCCTTGCACGTGGCTGACCCGGGTTCGATCCCCGGCATCCCATATGGTCCCCCAAGCACTGCCAGCAGTGATTCTGAGTGCAGAGCCAGGAGTAACTACTGAGCATCACCAGGTGTGACTCATAAAGTAAAAGAAAAAAAAAACCAAGTGGGGCCAGAGATAGTATAGAGGTTTAGGCACTTGTCCGACCTGAAGCCAATGCTGGTTCCATCCACGGTACCATACATAGTCCTCAGGGCTATGTGTGACCCCTGGACACAGAACCAGGAGTAATCCTTGAGCACTGCCAGGTGGGGTGCCCAAACAAGCAGAAATACTAAATCTCTAAAGCGAAAAAGTCTGAAAATATTTGATTTAGAGGCAAAGCTAGGTTTACCTTCATTTAATAATGTTTAAGAAAAGATACAAACTCAACCCCTCTAACACCCTTTTGTTGAAGATATAGCAATTCAATTCCCTCCCCCATCCCAAATGTCTTAGTTTATCGTCAGGTGGTGCTACTATTGATAACGGTGTTGGTTGGTGGTTTAAGAAAATTCGTCTTGGACACTACTACAATCCTTAGAACACATATTGAATTCCTAGGAAGAGAATTGTGAGGAAGCGAAGAATTAATTGACATGAATTAATTGACATGAAGAACAAGAGTTGTGATGGTTATAAAAAGACTCTTAAGGCGTGCATCAATTCTACACCCGGTTCAAGACTACGGAAGAATTGTCTAAGATCTCTGATCAGACTTGGCACATCTGAATCATTGCTGCTACTCATAGCCACCAGAGGGCAGACTTCTACGTCTGTCCCAAGTAAGTGTTCCCTCAGTCTGAGACTCAGGGTGTCTCTCTTCCTGTCGCCCACTTTCTTCTCCATTTAGCTTTGTCACCTTGAGGTCTACTACAGAAACTTCTGCATAACTATACAAAGTACATTCCATGCAGTTCAAAACGCTTCATAAGAAGAAGGGGCAGGTGAAAACTTAGGAGACTTCTTTTCAAGAGAAAGCTCTGGTGACTCAGAAGGAAGAGGCAAGCCAGCTTCTCATCCTTTTGGAAAGATAAGGAGAAAGCCAAGTATCTAGGCGAGCAAACTGATCAACAGAATTTATTACGACATGTTTGTTTGGGAAGAGGGTTGGAGCTCACGCTTCGTGTGCCAGGTTTGATCCCCAGCACCATGAAATAAATTAAATATGTTCACTCATTCAACTAAAGAAATAGTAAAACTAGCAGCAGCAACAATGGCAGTGCTAGTAACAATTAGACAAGGTGGTTGTGGAGACAGGGGTGGTCACTGAAATCTATTGAGTGCACGGCTCGATGCCCCTTACACACCTCCTCAGTCCCATCTCAGGGAAGAGAAAGCCAGGCACAGGTGATTTTCTCCTAGTTTTCAGGAGTCCAGAAAATGTTCCTTGTCTCTTGTAACTATAATATCCTTTAGTATAAAGAGAAGAATTCGAATAGAGGAGGGAAGTCAGTGGCTTGTTAGGAGTGATGTGAAGGGATCGATCCCAGGAATTTTTTTTATAATAGTAGACACAACCTAGCAATAATAGAATAAACAAACAAGATAGTATATATTGAGTAATCATAGAAGCATTGAAAATGTATTTTTGGAAAGCAACTAATGGATAAATGTACAAAATACTGTTTGCACCACTAATAAATCCGTGTAAAAGATGAGCATTTGTGGAAAAAGGTAAAGATTCCACCTGCAGTGATTCCTAAACAGAGCCAGGAATAAGCCCTGAGCATAGAGGGGGTGTACTCCCTCTCCCCCCCAAAAAGCTTTAAAAAACCACAAATCTGATAGAAAACAATGAATTTGTTGGGATATAATATTATAGGGATTGTGTATAAATTACAAAACTGGAAAAAAATAATTACATGAGAGGTTATTACCTCCCCCATGAGCTATTACATGGCCCACTTTAGGAAACACTGGTATAGAGATTTACAGTTCTTTTTAAATCCAATGCCATCTAAACAAGTACCACAAATTCCTTGGTGCTCCCAACAGAATCATGTTCCGGAAGAGTCGTGAGGGAACTCTTCTGGGGGTGGATGGACTTTGGACCGCAGAAAGGCAAGCACATTGTGTCATGAAGACAACACAGCCTCACCCAGTCATCTTGCAGCAAATCCCAGGGGTTCGAAGTCACAAAGATGCGAGTGACACCCTGGAACTGTGCCCCATGTGCTCTGAGTGCTCTTACCAAAGACAGGAGGGCTCCTTTCACCCTGCCTCCCCCCCCCCAGTCAACTGCCTCGTCACCGTCAGCGCTACTGTGGCTTCCAAGTCTATGGTCACAATCATCCCAGACTGGCTCAGGGGCAGCGTCTGAAAAAGTCGAAGCAATGCACCTTTTAAAAATCAAAGAAAACCACCACCACCAACAACAAAATCTATGGGACAATCTGAAAAGGGCAGAAAACTGTACCCAGCCTTTAAAGTTGCACGGTTGGCTCAAGCATAGCTAGATGGGTCCTCAAATATGAGCATTCCTTTTCAGGACTCACCTACTGATGAGAAGATAAGAAGTTTCCCTAATTCACATAAGTTCCATCTGTGGGTCAAACTCACAGCCGTTTTTCATCCTATCCCCAAACACTTGTCTGCATTGAGTATATTTTAGTTAGAGTGGGTCTAAAATATCTTTCTTTACCAATTTATGGCAGATAATAAATCCAGAAACACAGCAATAGCACTGCTCTCAGAAAGATACAGAAAAGGCAGAAAGAGACATTCTCAAGCGAGCCTAAAGCAGGGAGCTGGTTTTCCTCAGAGCAGATATGGGAGAGCAGATAACTCTAACAAAACAGTGATAAGGATTCTGAGCTTAGAACAAAATACAAGACGATACTCCTGATGTATGTAGATGCAAAAATTCACAACCAAATACTACCAGACAGAGAGCAGAAGCATATTAAAAGGACCATAGTTATGATCAAGTGGGCTGTGTTGCTAAATGCAAGTAAGCTTCAGCAGATGCAAAGCAATTAATAAACAAGTCATACTATAGAATGAAAGATCAAAATCTATGACTATCTCAGTAGATGTAAAAAAGCATATGCTATATTCAATACCTTACAGGATAAAAGAAAAATGGGTGAATTAGGTAGAGAAGAAACAACGCTACAAAATTAAGGCCTTCTCTAACAAGGACTAGCTATCTTCCTTTTTCGTGATATAAGGTTTACTGCTTTCCCTTTAAGTTCAGGAAAAATTATGGATATTGCTGGATGCTATCAGATGAGTAAGGTAACAATAAAAATAAATAGACAATAGGCATTCTTACTGGAAAGTAAAAAGTAAAATTGTTTGTGGTTATATGATTTCACATATAAAAAAATCCTGCCTCTCAGTATCTGTATTGCAAGAAATAGAGAGAGAGAGAAAGAGAGAGAGAGAGAGAGAGAGAGTGCCTGCCATAGAGACATAGAGACAGCCTGGGAGTTGGGGTGGTGAAGGGAAACTGGGGACACTGGTGGTGGGAAATGTACACTAGTGGGGGAATGGGTGTTGGAACACTGTATGACTGAAACCCAACCTGAACAGCTTTTTAACTGTGCACCTCTGGAGCTATAGCACAGTGGGTAGGGCATTTGCCTTGCACGGGACCGACCCGGGTTCGATTTCTCCATTCTTCTCGGAGAGCCCAGCAAGCTACCGAGAATATCCCGCCCACATGGCAGAGCCTGGCAAGCTCCCTGTGGCATATTCGATATGTCAAACACAGAAACAACAAGTCTCACAATGGAGATGTTACTGGTGCCCGCTCGAGCAAATCAATGAACAATGGCATGACAGTGTTGCAGTGCTACCTCATGGTGACTCAATTAAATTAAATTAAAATCCTGCAATTTTTACATAAAAACAATAGTTATAATTATTAAGCAAGTTTAATAAAGATGAAGGATACAAAACCAATACAAGAAATCAATTGCATTTGTATACACATGCTCTGCACACAAACTCAGTTTTTTTGGGTCAGTTCTCCCATCGTATTGCTTTGGCCCTTTGTTACTATCTTGCTGTGTATCTTTAGGTCATATATATGAGAATGACCCTCTGTATCCGTCTTCCCTTCTGACTGACTTTACTCAGCTACAGCAAGGACTCTAAACCCCACAGTCAAGAGAATGGGCTTCACTCAGCCTTACAGGCTTAGAAATGTGAACCTATACACCACGCTGATAGAGAGTCATATCACTCACATACACAGATGCTGATAAAACAGAATGACATCTTATGTATTAGTAGTGAATAAAATACTTGTCATTATAGTGAAAATGCTGGAACCATCATTTGGCACTTTCTCCCTTTAGGTAAATCACCTAGAACCAAGAAGGAGTTTAAGTTTATTGAGTTACACCATCATGGTGCTCCCGGGGCACCCCCCACTCCTCTGTGTTTGTTTTTAACTTTTCCTACCTGTTAATCACTTATATCCCCAAATCAGACTGTGACATATAAAGTCAGATTCTTCTGAGGACTCTGGATTTTGTATATGTAAATGAAATACTGCTTTTCTCTTTCCTTTATGTCCTTTGCATAGTTTACTTTAGAGCAATGTCCCTTTTGTAGGCAAAGGAAGACAGTTAATGCTATGCTTTTGTAACTTGGGAGTTAACTGACTCCAAATAATATTTACTCCTGGGCATCTATAATATTCACTCGACTAAAGCCTCAGTAGCCCTTAGTTACTGACATTCCAGAGGGAGGTCCCTACAAGGGACTTGGATGGACCCAGAGAAAGCTGTAAGCTACCCGGGCATTGAAAGGGGATAAGTTATAAGCTACTCTGGCAAAAAAAGGGACAGGCTGAGCTCCGTGAAACATATATAAATTAAGAGCATGTCATGGAATAAACTCTGTCATGATCCAAAAATAAATAACTTAATATGGACCCTGCTTGAGTTAGGAAAGACTAACCTGGCCTGAGGACTGTAGTCTGGGATAGATAGCGAGATGTCCCCAGGAAGAGCCACCCTTTAGGCTTACTGTATCTCTTGCTGTGTCCATACAAAATGACTAGAAATATTATTAAGAAGTAACTCTAAGATAACTATGTAAATGGCTACTGGCTAAGGAAAGGGGAAAGTAATATACCTTAGATGGAATTCTGCCCTTTGGCAGATTTCCTAGCAGGACGAGATTTTGTCCTTGAGTATCTCCTAGAAGAGTTTTCCCGGACGGATGGGTTTTACATCCTTTGTGTAATTGCTATCCCCAGCCCTTCATGATTTCTCTATAACTAACGCGGTGAGACTTGAATAAAGAGTTACTGATTACCAACAAGCCTGGTTCCCTCCTTTGCTCGCCCATCGCTGTTGGTTGGCCTTGGTGGGGAGGCAGCTCATGACCACCAAAGGCAGAGGTTGCTCACCCAGATTGTGATCTCACAGTCAATGACAAACCCAACAGGGTGAATTGAGGATGAATCTGCAGGAGATAGACGACAGCCTGCATCTGAAATCCGATGTGTTTCTCCTGACCTCGCACCCTGACTGTCAGCTCTTGCTCTATAGGTTAACCTAAGAGAATATCAGTCCTGTTCACCCAATCAAAGTTACTGTCACTGTCATCCCATTGCTCATTGATTTGTTCGAGCGGACACCAGTAACGTCTCTCATTGAGAGACTTATTATTACTGTTTTTGGCCTATCCAATACACCACAGGTAGCTTGCCAGGCTCTGCCATGCGGGCTCCATACTCTCAGTAGCTTGCCGGGCTCTCCGAGGGGGGCGGAGGAATCGAACACAGGTTGGTCATATGAAAGGCGAAAGCCCAACCGCTGTGCTATCACTCCAGCCCACAGTGGTAGGGCATTTGCCTTTCATGTGGCCGACCCATGTTCAATTCATCCACCCCTCTCGGAGAGCCCGGCAAGCTACCAAGAGTATCACGCCCGCACGGCAGAGCCTGGCAAGCTACCCGTGGTGTATTGGACATGCCAAAAACAGTAACAATAAGTCTCACAATGAGAGATGCTACTGGTGCCCGCTCGAGCAAATCGATGAGTAACAAGATGACAGTAAAATCAAAGTCATGCAAAAAAAATTGTTCTCGTTTAAAAAAATTACATTTATATTCTAGAGTCCCTTAGATTCAATTTCGGAACATTCTATTAAAGTTCTGGAAAACACTGAATAACCCAGTAAAAATAATTTGTTGAAAGATGTTCACTCATTTGTTCATGCTTATCAGCAAGTATTTCATGGATATGTACTTAGTACCATAGAAACAGGGAGCTGGATGTGGTGGAATTAGATGCCTACCCAAAAATAAATACCAAGGAAATTCTTAATCATATACTAGCAGAATTCACAGAAGGGAGGGAGCACTGGGTTATTCATGGCCAGAAAGCTTTCCCATAAGGTGGTCTCATGGCAGACGTGAGACGATGCACGGCATTTCAAAAAAAAGAAAGAAGCAGCATGAGAAAATCTATGTAGAAGAATATGAACACACTCAAAATAGCTTTTATCCAAGATGGCTAATAATGAGCTGATTCTATTTGTAGATGGAAAATTCTTACGTTTGCAGCAAAAATAAATTGAATTATATTCATCAGTTTTCTGTAAGCAGCTCTTTATTACCAGCTGCATTTTCTTTATGAGTGCATTTATAAACGTATGTCAAACACAACTTCCACACAATTAACAGAAGGAAATTAATATTTCTGAGAACCGAAAGGGTTGAAGCAACCCCACTCAATGACTAGAAGGCAGCAATCTGGAGGCTAGGGGTCATTTTTTGTTTCTTTCTTTCTTTGTTTTGCAGTCTAAGAATCTGTCACTTTTATTCTAGATCTAGTTGATTTCTCTAAAAAAGAGAGGAAACAATTTTATTTGAAATGTATGTTACCAAATAGAAAACCTTCTTATTTGATACAAAGACTATTTATGACATGCAAATTTAGGTCTCCAGAAAGGTGTTGAGTCTATAATTTGTTGAGCCTATAAAATAATGATTCTTTTCTCACAAGTGCTAGGGCCTCCTGAAACCTGAAAGAACACAAAGATTTCATTAGGGAAAGGTAGAAATCATCTTTCTGTGACCCCTAGGATGCTAAGAGGACCCATGAGCATAAGTGTCCTGTTATGGAAGCCCACCTAGACCTCTGGCCACCAGTAAGTAGGACAGGCTTTCCGACAACTCATCTCACAAGATGAGAAGTAAAACCATCGGGCTATGTTTTATTAAAATGTTCAAGTAGAGCTTGTCATGCCACCATTGCTATACTATCTTTTTCCCTCATCTAAGCTCATGTAGAAAATATCCAGTGGCTGGGGGGATGGGTGGGGGGAGCAGTTAAAGCTATGAGTATTTAGTTGTGAAGAAGGAAGAAGATCCCAAACTTTTTTAGGACCTTTCACTAGAATGCGTAATGAACTATTCCCCAAGATGCCACAAGTCTCTTAAATAGCCACCAATAAGTAATATTAGCCTCTGGGAGGCCTTTTTCGGTTGATTCCCATGATTATCCCAAAAAAAGATTGATGACTGACATCTTTTGGCTTTGTTTTGTTAAAAGGAAAGCAAAATGCAGAAGAGCCTAATAAACTATCTCAATCCAGTGAATGATGTAAACAAAATGCACATCTCCTAGTTCCCCATCAGGGCCTTTCCCACCCCACCCCCCACCCCCAATCACCATGTCCTATTCAATGATAAGACCACCCAGCACACACAATTTGACTCAGATTTCGCACCAACCCTGAAGCAACCACACAGAGTAATGGCATGAGTGCGCAAGCCACACCTGTAGAACAAAGCACATTGCAAAACCTAATTGCAATTCTGTCGAGTGAGCAAGCCATTAAAATTTAATTCTCAAACATCGTCATATGTCTTAAAAAAGTTTGGATTAACCCCACCCATTTTAACAAGTGCATGTATTCCAGTCCGACCCATCAACATCTACTCGGGGTTCAGCTTTGGAAGCCACCAAAAAGCTGAACAGTTTGCAACTGTCAATAAACCGGATTGCAATCTGGTCAGCCAGAGAATAAGCACTCCATTTCCTCTCCCCCTTACCTATCCACCCTGTCCCAGTTTCCTGAGGCTCTGGGTAGAGCCACCTGCTGTCTGCCAATCTCTGAACAATCCTTTACATTTGCACATGAGAAAACTGAGACTCACAATGGGACTGAACTGGATACAAGCTCATTTCAAAGCTGGGGAGAAGGAAAATAATCTGGTTCCTAATTCAGCATTGTCCCCAGCCTGCTCTACAGGGCTAAGATATGATTGTTATCAAATTATGATATATACTCCCAGCTTCTCCCATCCTTTTCTTCTTCTGTGCCATAAAAAGGTCAGAGCCGAATTTCAAGCCACTAAATTTTTTATGTCCTGAAATCCACCTTAAAAGACATTTTCTTGGTTATATAGACCAGAGTCACTCAGAAATATACTCAGCTCAAAGTTTCAACCTGCAGGTTCAGCTCCGTATGTTACTTTCAGTCAAAAGGTAAATGAACAATGAGTTAAGTCATTGGCAATAAGGGTGCTGTATGGAGCAGCTGAGAACAGACATTCTCCCATTCAAAAAGAAAACTATTGAGTGCTTAATGGAACATGTGTATGTAAAAGAAACATAAAAATTATATAATTGCTTCTTCCAAATAAAATTTAATTGTGATTCATAAAACCTCTACAAAACACTAGCTCAAATTTGACACTTTTATACAAATAAAAGTGGCAACTCTACAGTATTATTATACTAGCTTAACTATGCTCACTACCTTTTTCTGCAGGGTGGGGGACACGACCAGCTGTGCTCAGGGCTTAGGCCTGACTCTCCAATCAGGAGTCAGTTCAGGGAGACTCAGAGAACCATATGGGGACTGAACACGGGTCAGCTGCATGCAAGGCAAGCAACTGCTGTGCTATCTCTTCAGCCCCATTGTTTTCCCCATTAAAAGTTAAATTTAAAACATTTATATCATGATGTATCCTGGAAATTATTGCTATTTTTCTATATATTAACTACAATGCTTTTTTGAAATAAAAATAAAGTCAGAATAAAATTATACTAAAAATTCACCCAATGTTCAGTGTAGTCCAAATCTCACGGTTAAATATTGTTTGTGTTTTTGGTACATATACACAGAGGACTACTATGCACTTGTTAAGAGAGGGACAGATATAGAGGGACAGATATTTTATACTCATTTGTGGAGTATAAAATAACATAATATGAGACTGACACCCAAGGACAGTAGATACAAAGGCCAGGAAGATTGATCCATAGTTGGAAGCCTGCCTCATGGGCAGGGGGGATAAGGCAGATGGAATAGAGAAGGAATCACTAAGAAAATGATAGTTGAAGGAATAGGTCAGGATAGGAAATGTGTGCTGAAAACAGATAATGAACCAAACATGATAACCTCTCAGTATCT
Source organism: Sorex araneus (assembly GCF_027595985.1). Classification (NCBI taxonomy): domain Eukaryota; kingdom Metazoa; phylum Chordata; class Mammalia; order Eulipotyphla; family Soricidae; genus Sorex; species Sorex araneus. Next base: position 64,059,496 of record NC_073308.1, on the reverse strand, counting down.
GTATGGTACCAAACCATGATGCCCAAAAGTAGAAAGAGAGTATGGGGAATATTGTCTGCCATGGAGGCAGTGGGAGGGTGGGAAAAGGGGGGTATACTGGGGATATTGGTGGTGAGGAATGTGCACTGGTGGAGGGATGTGTGTTTGATCATTGTGTGATTGTAACTCAAACATGAAAGCTTGTAACTCATGGTGATTCAATAAAATAAACAACAACAACAACTCTTCATAATGAAAAAATATAAATTGTTTGTATAAATCTAAATAATATTTAACCAAATTGAGAATAAGTAGATTCAAACCTACAATATTTACTACAAGCATTTTCCCCCTTTGTTAGAAGTAATTTTTCTACATTATAATATTATACAGTCATTGCAGAGTATTTAAGAACAAAGAAAGAAAGAAAAAGTAGCTTAAACATTTAAAAGATTAAAAATATCTAGAGGCAAAACACTTTGGTCACTGTCACTGTCATCCTGTTGCTCATGGATTTGCTCGAGCGGGCACCAGTAACGTCTTCATCGTGAGACTTGTTACTGTTTTTGGCATATCAGATACACTATGGGTATCCTGCCAGGCTCTACCATGGGGGCTAGATACTCTCGGTAGCTTGCCCGGCTCTCCGAGAGGGGCGGAGGAATAGAACCCAGGGTGGCCAATACGTGGGACATCATGTTACCTCCCCTACTTTGGTAGTTATGAATATTCTACCATGTTGTCTACTCTTAGAAAATGTTATGCTTAATAATGCCGTGCCTCATAATCTCCTCAGTGCTGTTATGTTTTATTTTATCAATTCCTAGTGTTCAAAGTTCAGAGATCCTCACCTTCATAGAGTTATAACCACCACTAGGTTATAACCAACCTAGTTAGTTATAGGAAGAAGGCTACTGCCACCCATCCACCTATCCTGTGCCAACCAGGGCAGAATGGCAGCCTTGCCCCCACCGTGCGGGTTTCTAGAGGGTTTAAGAACATCTGATTATTTCAACTCAGTTGTTGATGGAGACAATCCTTCAGGATTGTCCAGGAGTCTGAGATGGCTATCACCACATGTTACATGGTAATATTATAGTGCCCATTTTCAGAAACTATTTTCCAGTTCTTTCCTTCTGGGCTGCCATTCCCTCCTACAGATGGTTCCTCCTGAAGTCCACACATGAGGTGTTATGAAGCGCACCCGAGGTTGCACAGTTGTGTTGGCCATTCCTCATTTTTAATTTTTCTGGAGCAATGAGTCTCGATAAAAGCAATTAGTCCCTGGTTCACCCAACAACCACAAGATAAAACACCTGCCCTAGCTGAGGGCAGCAGACACCTTTGTTTTGTTCCCCAGACCATATATGTACTGAGGAAAAGCAGGAATGCCTGTTCAGGCCCCGAGCAAGGAGGTGATGAATGGTATGTCCTAACAGCTTGGTCACTGGCTTGGTGTCACTGAAATGCCACACTCCTCCTTGCAGTCCCTTGATAAGGCCAGCAGTGCCGAGCAACTTTTATCAGCAGACTTTCTATCAGGGAACCTCAGCTGAAAGTTAGCACATGGGGTGATCTGTCAGCACAGAACATGTATGCCATTAGTAGATCTAAACAGAGTTTAGATCATGGAGCCAAACACACATCTAGATCAAACAAAAGATTCCGTGATTCCAATCTAAAACACTGTCATGAGGAAACCAAAGACATTAATTTCACTATCAATTGGTGATCAAGAGATAGTGATTTCCACATTGTTTAACACATATTATTTTCGTGCCATTTGGGGTGGTTAGTTCTCTAAACTCTTTGTGCTAAAACATACTGAGAGAGATCTAGGGTGTGTTATCATGAGCCAACTAGGGGTAGCTTATCATATAAAAAAAACAGAGCAAAGCTTCCTTGTGTCTCTGGAGAGTTCATCCCTGGGGAATAGCTGAACATTATAATACCGTAAGATCCTGAAAATGGAAAGCTGTGAAAGAAACCAAGAGGCCCATGGGATTTCTAGTTCATGAGACACAATTCAAAAAAGTTGTTCTTAGAAATTCAAAGCCTTGATTTTTATGAAGACTAAAAGAAGGCATCATTTTTACATGATAAAATGGACCCAAAATGAACTGAGTAAAATGTTATCATTTTTCTTTAGGGACCATCCCAAGCCAGTATATCTTCCAAATATTTCTCTAAGTTTAAGTCTAATGGAAAACATGTGTGGAAGACATTTGACAAATCAATTTTAGTCCTCAAAGAAAGGGAAATTATATCAGCTTCGCCATGCAGACATTTGAATATGAGAAAAGAATCTCTGAATCTTGTCCCCAGTTCATCGGTTTTTAAATATAAAAATAAACACAGACTATATTTAGTTCCTTCATTTATTCTTATTTATTATGTGCTTGGGATGCCAGCCAAATGAAGGTAATTCCTGGAAAATGAAACGTTAGAGAAAAATCCCTGAAAGAGTGAGAGAAATCCAGAAAAAGAGAAGACATGATATAGTAACAAATTTAATCACTGATATCCAAATATGCTCAAGGGGAACTCTTCCTTAAAAAGCTACAGGATATATCTTATTTTAAAAATACCATCTGTTGTGGTATACACACATACACACACATTGGAATGCTCTGCAGATTTAAGACAGAACAAAATCATGTAGTTTACAGCAACATGGATAGAACTGAAGGATGTCGCACTGAGTGGGAAGCCTATTGGAAAGGTATATTTACAAAATGATATATCTTGTATGTGGGGCTTAAAGATATACAGTTAGATAACAACTAAGGGCTGAAGGCAACGCAACAGAAGAACAGTACCACTCAGAGTGGGCTGTGGCTGGGGAGAGACACTGGGGTCCCTATGGAAGGGAAGTGGGTACACTGGTGATAGGGGTGGTGTTGAAACAATGTGCATGAGAAGCCATCATTTTTAGCAGCATTGCAAACCACAGATCTCAATCATAAATAAAATTAAAGTCAGTATTTCAAAATTTAAAAATAAAATATTTAAAATATTCAAACATTTAAAAATAAATACTGACTTTTGATCAAAAATAGAGTATCTAGGTAATCTCCCCATTAAACATAAAATATAAGGTGGTTACAGTATCAGAAAACAGAGAAGAACACTAAGACCATGTCAGAATATTAAGAAAATTTTTTTAGCTGTCATGTGAGTAGAACTTAGTTAAAAAAGAATAGAATAGTTGAAAATTCATGGAGATTGTGGTAGACAGAGTAATGATCCTGTCAAAGATGTACATGCCCTAGTCTCTGGAACTTACGAATATATTACACTACATTAAAAGAAGGGATTACATTTTCAGGTGAAATTGAGGAGTCTGACCATTCTCTAAGCAACTTACTTTTGTCAACAAAAGAATATCACCAAGATCTTTTATGAAATTGTTCTAAATAATGAGATACCCAGATGACACTAATAAGCTGGGTCCTTCACTAAAGTCTTTCGAAATGGCAGAGGGAGACAGAGAGAGCATGATGAAGAGTACAAAGGCTTTGACTCATCCTTTCTATTTTTGTGAGCAGAGCAAGTAGCCCACAAGCCAAGAAATGCTGGAGGAGGCCTGTGGGTGCTCAAAAAGGCAAGGCAGTAGCTCTTGACAAAGGCTACAGAAGGGAATGGCCTGCCAGTGTTTTGATTGGCAGGTGGTAAGATCTATGGTCAACTTCTGTCCTCCGGAACTGTGAGATAAGACATTAGTACAGTTCAGGTCACTATGTTTGTGGCAGCTTGCTTTTGTCAACAAAAGACTATTATGGAAACCTCTTAAGAATGTGAAGTGGCCTGGTTGGAGTGATAGTACAACAGGTAGGGTATATGCCTTGCACCTGGCTGACCTGTATTCAATCCCCAGCCCTGAGCCCATCAGAAGTAATTTCTGAGTGTAAGCACCACCTGAGCAATGTAGGATATGTCCTCCCCCAATCAAACAAACAACAACTGCAAAAAGAAAATAGAGTAGGAGGAAGGTTAAGGAAGTGAAACAGGTAAAGTGAAGCAATTGTATCATGATGAGTAGAAACTAGACGTTTGGTGGTTATTATGATAGAGTATAAAGGAATGTCTAAGTATAAGGCTGTCACCTGAAGCATACATAAAGCTATAAATCCATGATATCCCAATCAAATTTATTAAAAAAGAGGAAAAATAAATAAGCATAGAAATCTACAGGGGAGAACCTGGAACAGTCGGAGGTATCCTTTCTGGAGAAAGGACTTATAATAACAATCTTGGAAAAAAGGAAATTTGTCATTATGGAGATGTGTTTGCCTCTAGAATCAACAGCATTAGAAACAATTGTGTCAAAATATTCAACAATGTATGAAATGAGTGTATCCAAGAAAAAGCCAAGAGTGGGTAAAATGTATTTAGATTTGGGGAGGGGAGTAGATGGGGTGTTGTGCATAGAACATAGATAGAACTGTGATAAAGGACACCAAAACTCTACACACCAAGTGTACTACTAACAATTCTTTCAACATATTAAACGGCTCCCCCCAAAAAAGAAAAAAAAACAAGAAACAGAATAATACTAATTCAAAACAAACCAAATATAATCGCTATTGGTACTGCCCAAGAGTTTCCCTTCCTTTTTCTATCCCATTTCTGATAGTCCAACCACTAGACAAATAACATAGGCTTATATAAACCAGACACTGATCTATGAAAGGAGAAAGACATAGCAAACCCTGGTTTCTCATGCTGTTTGTGAGCATTAACAGACTGCTCATGCAGGGAGAGAAATAAAAATGATTCTTCCATATGAAGAAAGAACTATACATCATGCCAGGTAAGAGAAGAGAATAACATGAATGAGGACTTTAAGGAAAAAAATGATATATTTATTAGAAAAATAGTCATGCTTTTAAAGTTCAGCATGTGAAATATAATTGAAAAGAAACAATAGAGTCTCTGAAAAATGAGACTTACATGGCAGTGGATGAAAAATTGCCCTTCAAAGAAACAAAAATATTGGAGACATTAAAATATTAATCAAGAGAGGTTTAAAAAAACCTGAAAACTAAACCATATGAATGACACAGAGGACAGAGAACGATTACCTGGATTCAAGACAGAAATGAGTATTATATTTAAGAGTTAAAACCAGGAAAGAATTAAGATATAAATTTTAGATATATTCTTAGATTGAAAAAATACATGAATGACAAAAAAAGTTTATTTCTAGTCTATAAGGCTGTCACCTGAAGCATACGTAAAGCTATAAATCCATGATATCTCAATCATGGATTTTGTTATGAAAGAAAGTGTCCCTTCAGACATATTTCAGAAGAATAAAAGTAAATTCGGATGAATATAGTTAGTCTGTAACCAGAATTCAGGCAGGGGGAAGAAGTTGATCTCAGATTTCTTTTACTCAACCTCAAAACTCGAGCAATGACGCGGCAATGTCTTTTCCGGGGAAAAAGATTAAGTATGATTATTTAATATCAAGAAATGTGTCTGACTAGTTCGTCACATGCAAAGCCATTGCAGATATATGCAGTAAGGTTGGTATCTTTCAGAACGTTGCTCTGATCTCTGATTCCTCCCTGAGACCAGCCCAGTTATCTGGACTTTAAGTACTTAGAAAGTTCATGTCAAACCCAGTATCTGACACAACCTGTTTTATACTTTTTCATGGGATGGGGGGATGATAACCACATTTGGTGGTGCTCTGGGCTTTTCCTGACTCTGAGTTTAGGGATCACTCCTGGGAGTGCTTGGGGAATCATATGCGGTGGCAGGGATTAAACCAGGATCAGTTGCATGCAAGGCAATGCATAGCATTTAGTTCGTGCAAGGGAAGGGAACAAACAAGAAAATACTAGTAAGCAACATGACACAATCAAAACAGATCAACTCAATAAAAATTTAAAAGTAATGACAGTTCAGTAAAGTTCAATAAAGTGATCAAAGTGATTACAAAGGAAGAGGAGATTAAGTATCTTTCTTTTTTCTGAGTGGCATCATGAATCCATATTTTTGAAGCTTCATCACCTAAATATATTGCAACACCACTTGAATTATAAAGGGATAAATAAAATGCTGTTTTTTTCTGTTTTTTTTTTTAATTTTTTAATTTTATTGAATCACTGTGAGATAGTTACAAGCTTTCATGTTTGGGTTACAATCTCACAATGATCAAACACCCATCCCTCCACCAGTGCACATTCCCCACCACCAATATCTTGAAAGTGGAAAATGTATTTGTGAATATGAAACATAAAGGGGTAAGTAAGTGGTGTTGAAGCCACAGAGAGATAAAGGGTCATGTTGAGATTCAGCTTCTGACGACACCAGAAAGAAATACTATGCAGCCTTTAGGAAAAATGGCGTCATGAAATTTGCCTATAAATGAATGTACATGGAGAGTATCATGCTGAGTGAAATAAGTCAGAAGGAGAGGGACAGACATAGAATGACTGGATTCATTTGTATAATATATATAGGATATATATGATATATGTGTATATATACATATATATAAAGGATGAAAAGTGATATATATGTATATATATACACATATGTGTGTGTATATATATATAAGGGGGGTAAGTATGAGACCAATATTCAAGGCCAAGGAAAACAGTGGTCAGGAGAACTGGTCAAAGGTTGGAATCTACCACTAGTGTGTGTGGGACAGAGGGTGGTAAGATAACGAAGGGACCAGTATGATAATAATAGTTAGAAATGACCTCACTGGACAAGAATTGAGTATTAAAAGTAGGTAAAGGGATATACACAATAGCCTTTCAATATCTTCATTGAAAACCACAATACCCAAAAAGAGACAGAGAGAGAGAGAGAGTGAGAGAGAGAGAAGAAAAGTGCCTGTCATAGAGGTAAACTGGGATGAGGGTGGAGTTGGGGGTGGCGGAAGGAAAACTGGGGACATTGGTGCTGGGAAATGTACGCTAGTGGAGAGGTGGGTGTTGGAACACTGTGTGTCTGAAACCCAATCATGAGCAGCTTTGTAATAGTCTACCTCATAGATATTCAATAAAAAATTTTGTTTGAGCGGGCACCACTAACGTCTCTCATTGAGAGACTTATTGTTTCTGTTTTTGGCATATCCAACACACACGGGCAGCTTGCCAGGCTCTGCCATTCGGGCAAGATACTCTCGGTAGCTTGCCGGGCTCTCCGAGAGGGGCGGAGTAATCGAACCCGGATTGGCCTCGTGAAAGGCTAAGGCCCAACCACTCTGCTATTGCTCCAGCCCAAACAAAAAAAATTAAAAAATAATAATTAAAATATAAACTTGGGTGAGGAACTGGGCCTGACTGCTTGCCGCATGTGACCATGGATTACTCTAGAAATTGCTCTAACAGGTAAAAGGAGGCTGGATAAAAGTCTGTATGGCATTGGCGTTTGCTTGTTTAAAATTTAAAACCTGAAAGCAGAAGGAACTCACCCAGCAGTTTCATGGCTGTTTCTGCACACTCATCTTACCGTCTCAGGCAAGAAAACACAATTTGCCTATACGAAAGCTGGTTCTAGACCTGGATGCAGTTTTTCCCAGGAAGTGACTGCAAATCAAAGGACCAGAAGAGCGTGCCAAGGGGGAGGATGAAGGGGAAATTTAAACCACTTCAAAAAATGGGAATGGGATAGACAGATTAGGTAATACTGTGAGTGGGTGGGGGGGGGGATTGCTTGTTTGTTTTATCGAATCACTGTGAAATACACAGTTACAGAGTTGTTCGTGTTTTGGTTTCAGTGTACTTTTCCCATCACGGAAGGCCCCAGTGTCCCTCCCGCCACAGCCGGCCTCTTGGAAGCCACTACACTCCTCCCCAGCCCTCTCTTTCACCTTCTGGGCATTCTAGTCTGCAGTACAAGTAATGACAGGTTGTCATGTATATCTCTTTACCTACTCTCAGCTCTCGGTTCTTGTCCAGAGCGATCATTTCCAACCATCGTTGTAATTGTGGTCACTTCTTTATCCTAACTGCCCGCCCCCACTTTGTCCTTCTACTTTTGGCAAGCTTCCGCTCATGGACAGTCCCTCCTGGCCCTTATTTCTACTGTCCATGGGTATTAGTCTCATACTATATTTTTAAAATATCCCCCTAATTAGTGCAATCATTCTATGTCTGTCTCTCTCCTTTTGACTAATTTCTCTCAGTATGATACGCTCCATGTCCAGTCATTTATAAGCAAATTTCATGACTTCATTTTACCCGATGGCTGTATAGTAATTTCATGGTATAGATGTACCACAGCTTCTTCATCCAGTCACCTGTTCTCAGGCACTCGGGTTGCTTCCAGATTTTGGCTATTGTGCACAGAGCTACAGTGAACATAGGAGTGCAGATGGCATTTCCGCTGTGTGTTTTTGGGACTCCAGGGTATATTCCCAGAAGTGATATTGCTGGGTCATATGGGAGTTTAATTCCTTGCTTTTTAAGTGGGGGGGAGTCCAAAAAGGCTGGATCAGTTGGCATTCCCACCAACAATGGATGAGAGAACCTTTCTCCCCACATCTGTGCCAGTCCTTGTTGTTTTTGTTTCCTTTGATGTGTGCCATATTCTAGGCCTCAAATTAACTATGTGAAGCAAATCAGTTATCAAGATTTACTGAAGATGTACAAGACCATAAAATTAAAGAGAGTCCTATAGTCAGTACATGGAAGGAAGGAAGCATACTAGAAATATGCTCATTGTTCTAAAATCAATTGCCCCAGTTAATGTAGGCACTCTGAATGCACACTTTTACAATGTATTAAATGGCCAGTTAGGAAATTCAATGTGAGTCTGATTTTCCCCCATAAATTAATGAAGTGTTATTAAGGTTTATTAGCTAATGTCATAATTTAAGAGACAATCTGACATAATAGTGCAGACACAACAATGTAGGATGTTTTTAAAGAAGCTATTATTTATATTAGCATAGTAAATTCTTAGATAAAAAGTTTCTTTACTCTTTATATTTTAATGAATTTACAAATCATTGGCATAATGATTTATTTCATAAATTATTTCTTTGGAGTGTTCAGTTATAAAAGGGAAAATACAAGGCAGACCCACTAGTATCTCCTACTCTTGATGAAGAAAGAGAGATGAAAGCTCACAGTTACATTGAAATGTAACTATTTAGAATCTTTGGTGACTTCTGCTAACTTGTACCGCAATGAAACTATTAAAAACACGATGAATGGAACGAGGGAGATAGCTCAGGTTAGAAGCAAGTGCTCAAGGCATGAAGTAGCCCTTAGATCAATCCCTGTGACCTCATGCCCCACCCCATGCCCAGTACCCCTGACACCCACAGGTGTGGTTCCTGAGCAACAGTGGACCCTACAGACATTTCATCCTGGTCCTGAGCAGCAGGGTCAAGTGTCACCTTGAGTGGCCCCTGCACTCACTGACACTTTTGGGGAGGCTATTTCCTCCCCCCAAAATGTAATGCACATCCCAACCATTTTTCATCCCCCTGAATGTCAACAAGAATTTTCTTTCTTTCTTTCTTTCCTTCTTTCTTTCTTTCTTTCTTTCTTTCTTTCTTTCTTTCTTTCTTTCTTTCTTTCTTTCTTTCTTTCTTTCTTTCTTTCTTTCTTTCTTTCTTTCTTTCTTCTTCCTTTCTTTCTTCCTTCCTTCCTTCCTTCCTTCCTTCCTTCCTTCCTTTCTTTCTTTCTTTCTTTCTTTCTTTCTTTCTTTCTTTCTTTCTTTCTTTCTTTCTTTCTTTCTTTCTTTCTTTCTTTCTTTCTTTCTTTCTTTCTTTCTTTTTTTCTTTCTTTCTTTCTTTCCTTCTTTCTTTCTTTCTTTCTTTCTCCTTTTGCTTCTTTATTATTCCTCCCTTTTCTTTCCTTCTTTCCCAACCAATCCCTCTCTTCCTTTTCTTCTTCCTTATTTTCTTTCTTTCTTTTCTTCCTTCTTTCTCTCTTTCTTCCTCTCTCGTTCTTTACTTATGCCCCACTATTGTTTTAGAACTCAAAGTACACATCAGGAAATGGTTCTTCTACCCATCACTGAAAACAATTAATTTCACAATACTTCTCCCTGCCTGTCCACTACTTGCCTCCTTACTCATTCCATAGCAGGAACTTTAACTCCCAGACAACAGCTGGGAAGAGCTGCATATTGTTAATTGTATATACCATTGTTTGATGGTATACTACATTATAGGGAGAATAATGCCCACAAAAGCCCCTGCGTAGTTATAATCATACAGTTATAAATGCTATTGTTTCAGGAGAAACAAAAACAGGACATGAGTGAAGATCTAACTCAGTAGAGGATGACAATAAAAATTATATACTCTTTTGTGCAATTTTAGAAACTGGAAGCAGCAGAGCTGAAAAGTAATACAAAGTATGTTATTTAAAAATATTTCTAAATTTTAGAAACTCTAGAAAACCATGGCTTAAAATAGGAATGTAATTTTATGGATTCACACAAGATTTCAAAAATAAATAGAATGTGACATAAATTTCTACGGCGAAAGGTGAGAGCAGTCAATGAGATGGATTTATTTCTAGGAACGTCCAAATAATGTAATGATCTTACAAGGTCCAATCCACAGCTGCTCGTCTTCATCCCTCCCTTCCCTGATCTGCTCAGCAGCGGCACCTCCCTCCTCCCTGCTGTCAGCACCACTGTTTTGTGTCAGATTCCCCGACACCTGCTTGAGTCCAGGGAGTCCACTTCTCATTTCTCCACACGGAGACCTCGCCAAGAGCTGGAACGAGAGAGGGAGCTGGGAGGTGTTTGTGGAAAAATGAAAAGAACAGAGAAAAGCTGTCATAAGCCAGTCATAAAACGTTGGTTGATTATCATTGTCCTCTGGAGTGTGAGTATGTGTGTGTATATGTGTGTTGGTGTGTGTTGGTGTGTGTGTTGGCGTGTGGGTGTGGGGGGGCCAATCACTTGGGAGTTCATGCATCATGTGGAATTCCATCTTATAGAGATGATGAAGACAGACACAAGGGCATGTCCATTTGTTTTGAATCTTAAAGAATGTTTATGGTGCATGAAGCGAAGATGAGAGAGCATAGTTTAAGGAACTACAGATATACAGTGACTTTGAAAGGTTTTCGTTCCTTTCATTTCCTCTTTGGGGCCTTAGGTAAAGCAATCCATGCTCTCTTGTGTGTTCTAGTTTACATACCCATTAACCCAGTGGTTTCCCACCCTTTCACCTCCACAGATCAGCAGCTGAACAACACTATTGATAAGCAGCTTATGACCCAGAGAGATGATAGCTCAACGGGCTGCAGCCATGCAGGAGGTTGAGGGTCAATCCCTGCCATTTCATAGTCCTCTGAGCATCATTAGGTCCATATTTTTGGTACTGGACCAAAAATAGTCTCTGACCGCTCTCACCTGTCCCCCCTCCCACCACACACATACAAATGCAGCAATACCTTCAACCACTGGTAGGGAAAATCTATGGACTCATGACAGTCTTTAGACCCGTCCTGTTACAACCCTTCACTCCAGCTGTTGCTCCTCTCTCCACCATTGGATAACGTTTCCTGCTCTCTTGATTATCCCACCATCATACTATCATCATGCTAGTTCATAAATCATTAAACACACATACTCATCTTGCCCCTCCCTTCATTGTCCATCCTTCACCATCTATACTATCAACTAGTTTCCAGTTCTGCTCCTTTCCTGTGTTCACACCCGTCTAGCCCAGCAGGTATTGTCTCCACCCACTCCAACATGACGCTTTTCCTGAGAATGCCCAGGATCTCCATTGTGCCCGTTTCCATGATAAATCTGTGGTGCCCAAGCTACTGAGCAATGGATCCCCAGCATTTGCCGCGGTTGCTCCCTGCTCCCTGCTTTCTCTCAGCCTCCAGGGTAGTATCCCCTCTTGTGTTTCCTTCTCAGCCCTCTGGCTTCTCTTTTCCCCGATTTTGTAATAATGGGCTGAGCCACAGCATATCCATCTCTCACTTTGATGATTCGATCTACACGGTTATTCTTACATATTGGTATCCCAAATTGATATCTGGAGCATAGGTGACCCTGTTCAATCCAGACTCATTCACTAACCTTGGGATATCACAGTTTTCATTGGGATTTCCATTAGACATACGAAATTCGATGTGGGCAAAATTCAAGTCTGATTTTTTCCCCACCAACACTTTTATCTGTAAACTTTATCTCAATTACGATCATACCCATTATTCAAAAATTGAGGAAGCCATCGAATTTGGGTTCTTCTTTTTTTGAACTTGTGCTTATTTTTTATTTAGACACCATGATTTGCAATATTGTTAATAACAACAAAATTTCAGGTGAACAATGTTCCAACGCCACCCCTATTACCAATTTTAGTGTTTTGCAACCAAAGTCCCTCTTACCCCATAAACCCAAACTTGGGTTCTTTCTTATCTCTCCTAAGAAATCACCTCCATCCATTCCATCTTGAAATCCTATTGATTCTCCTTCTAGCTCATGCCTTGGATCTGAAGGCTCAGATCCACAGCTTTTCACTAGCTTATATTATTAACTTCTTCCACTTAAATTGTTGCACAAAACTTTTCCCTGGTGTCCTTTATCTTTGTATTTCTACTGCCTACTGTTTAAGTGTATACAGAGCAATCATCTGTCTCCATGGCATCCAGTTCACCCAGAATCATACAAGGCTTAACACACCCCCAGGGCCCACAAAATCAACCTTCTCCCCAGCACTTCTCTGACTCAGTCTACAACTCATCATCTGTTCATTCCCCATGATTAGAAATGTGCCCTTTGGTTGCACATAAACTTGTTAGCTGGGCATAGTGCCGCCATAAGCAAACAGGGAGGAGAGGAATCAATTTCAGGTAGCCAGCAACAACTGTCTGGGCAGGTGTTTGTCTTGTTTTACAGTGAAGCAAGTTTCAGAGAAAGTTTTTTAGTTCTCCCAGTTTAGTAAATTTCCTAGAAAGAAACAAAGCAAAAAGATGATTAACTGAAATTCAATCTAAATCTGACCCAAAATATCATTGCCGTTCTTCTGTGATATTAAACAAACTTCCTCCTTAAATAGGAAATTACCAGCCCTTGAATGATTTTAAGCAGAAAAATATGTTCTTTCAAATTGCTTAACCCCCAAATGGTCATCTCAGAAATTCACTTGATGGTATTAAAATGATATTTTCAGACAATGTGAGTCATTGTACTGCCTAAGCTAAACTGGCATCTAAGACGCCTGACTTAAGTATTTTCTATTGGTTCTTCCAATAACCACAGGAATTAACACTATAAAAATATGTGTTTGCATTTAATGATAACTTATCTTAGTTGAGATTACCCATTCTCTACAGAGCTATTAAAATTACAGATGCCAGAGTCTTAGCTTAGGATTCTGATATAAGTGCTTAGGGGAGACTGGGACTAAGCCCTAAAAAGAACTCTCTTGATTATTTTCATATGAAGCCAACTTAAAATCATAGGTTTGGTTAAACACTCAAAAATCAAGAGTCTGAAGGAACTGCGAGAGTTCAGGATATTCTCAGAAGATGATGACTACAAAACTCTTCTGCCTCCTCTCTCCTCACTTCAGTGCTTACTCTGTGACTTCCAGCCTTAATAAAGGAAGGCAGCCGCACGACTAATGTGGAGTTTTATATTTCCATCCCGACAGTCATTCAGCGGCACTAAAAGCTTCCCTCTCCCTCCATCCCCTTCTCATCTGACAGATGTTCTTCATCAAGGTGCACCAGATATATCACTGTCTCTGTGAAGTAATCTTCCATTTGGCATTCACTTCATGATTTGCAGAGACTACGGAGATTATCACTCCACTGTGTTATGAAGATACATCGATTGCCTTGAAAGTTGTTGCCCATTTTGTAGCCATTTTGCACCAAGGTTGAGTCATGTAATGTGCTCTAACCGAAAGAATAGAATCTACACATAAGTATCATCTGAGCATAATTCATAAGCATTCATGAAAGCTTCCTCCCACCTACCAGCAGAATGACCCCACAGCGACATCAAAAGTACCTGAGGGTGGAGAAACAGTCACAGTCTCTGAGCCCTTTCATTGCTCAGGGGAAAGATAGCCAGGGGTGCTCTTTGAAATCATTAGCACTGAGCTACATGAATTCTCATTGTATTAAGCTCCTGAGATTTTAAGTTCTCAAAGCTCCAGCCTCAGTGGTTGAGTAACCTATTCCAAAACTGCAATGAAAAGTAATTTTCTCTTCCCTGAAAACTGCAAAATGAAAAAGAGTGGCAGTATGATGCTGAAATGCCTGGAGCAAATTGAAGGGTTAACACACTTTATCCCATCGCGTGCTTGGCCAACTTGTAGATGTTGGCTTAGGAAGATATCAATAATAGAGTAAGCTTTATCAGACCTGCTTATCATGGTCAACCTATGCAGAAATTATAGGACAATTTTAGAACCTGTAGGTTGTCTACAAACCTGAACCCCTTGGATGATATTTACTGGAAATGCTTAGCTTGGTGATTTTGCTTGAATGTTATAATTTTCTTTCTTTCTCTCTCTTTTTTTTGCATCCTAAGAAGGGTGGGGTATCCTAGAAACTGCTTCCCTAATACCACTACAGGGTATGAGCTAACTTCCTCCCCAATATAACAGTTTTTAACATTAAATAATGAAAGATGTGATGATCATATCCTCACCTCTGAATCTACATACCTCCCTGTCTTTCAAACCTCATAGCCATTGTCTATTTTTATAACTAAGCTAGGAGCATGTGTGTCTGCCTTAACTCTTGGCAACTAGTACTCTTAACTGTAATCTGTACAACACCATAGATTTCTTAAAGAAAGCCATTAATTAGAGCTACATTTAGCTCTTCTTACTCCTTGATTTCCAAGTTTCAAATAGGGACTGTAAATTTAGAGTTCACATTTGGGTTTAATCATGTATTTGCCAAGTTGTCTTGACTTTAGTTCAGCTGGAGCAGCCAACCTCTATCAGCAAACTCTGCTCATGAATAGTCCAGCCCACACTTCCAAGGCGGGGGAACCTGACTTGAATTTAGGCTGTTGGAATGATTAAGAGATTTCCAGTTGTTTGTAAGGACAATTTTTTTTCTCCTCATTCATGCTACCCCTCCTCCAAGTCAGAGTTAGTAGGAAACTTCCTTATTAGGAACAAATTAAAAACCCACGATTCAGAGACAGAGAAAGTGTCCCCAATTCCACCATCTCCCCACTCCACACCCACCCACCCACAGGGTGATATATTGCCTTATGACAATGCGTAGGAAACAAAAGATATTGATTCATCATGACATGGGATCCCACACACAGTCCAGAGAGCAGCCAAGTAAGAGCGAGGAGACTTGGGATATGCTCCTGGCTTTGCTCCTGAGTCTGATGATAAATACTAGGGAGTGCCAGGCCTTACCTCAATTTCTGTGTCTTCAATAGATGCTCATGAACCATCCAGGCAGTGACCCTCAAAATATGATAGCAGAATATTTGATTGTTTAAACATATGTTGATCATATCCTCACCCCTGAATCCACATACCTCCCCATCTTTCAAACCTAATTTTCATAACTAAGCTAAGAGCATGTGTGTTCACCTTAACTCTCAGGAACTAGTACTCTTAACTGTAATCTGTACAACACCCTAGCTTTCTTAAAGAAAGCTATTACTTAGAGCTATCTTTAGCTCTTCTTACTCCTTGATTTCTTCTTACTCCAGCACACAATATAAATTGCTAAAATGCACCACAAATCTGAAGGAGAAGCTGTATAACTAAAGTCCCAGAGTTCTGATATTTCTGTATACTCGAGTTGATTCCTGTACACAGTAAAGAATACAAGCCAATAACAGTGTGTGCCTCACTACTGACAAAAAAACTCAAGGCTTAGGGAGCACAGACTCAGGCTAAAGAGTGAAAAGTGGGGTGACTGATTATTGCAGTGTTTTTGAAATTGAGGAGTTTCTGGACAGAGGAATTTCTCTGCTCAAATTAGAAGAGTCCTGACAAATTAAGATTAATTGACCAATTTAGAGCTTGAAAATTTGTCTGTAGTTTTGTTGAATCAAAAACACAGTGGATCAGGCATTTGCTCTGCTTTCAGCTGACCAGGACTTGGTCCTGGAACCATGTATGGTCCCCTGAGCACCACCAGGAGTAATCCCTGAGCAGAGCCAGGAGGAAGTCCTAAACTCTTCTAGGTGAAACCTGAAGCAAAGTAAAGACAAAAAAGATACAGAATGTGAAAAGTCATATACAAAAAGAAAGGAAATTCGATCTTCATTAGTTTATTTTGAGGAGAATATAAACATTAGAATTTATTAGAATTCCTTTTAATTTCTGTGGACTGTTAGACTAGGCTTCTTTGAATCCATATTCATAGATTATTACACATAGGCCCAGCTTTCTTCTTAGTTATATACCCACCACTGAAAGAAAACATTTAATCATGATCAATACTGTCTGATATTTGCTGAAGACTTCACCTAGTAGCCACATAATGAAGGACTTTATATGGATTATCTTGAATGACTGTCACATTGACTCAACTAGGTGAATGCTATTTCAGATATAGGGAAGCAAAGATACATGTTTTAGGCAATTTTCCCTCTGAGAAGAAATCTTGACACAGAGTTGCTGTGAGACAAATGATTTAAAGGAATCTCAACCAGATGAAACCAGAGGATTGGCAGGATTGGCTGATCTCTAGTCTCACTGAAATGTTTCTGTGTGTACATATTCTGACAAACCTTGGAATGAAGGTCATCAAACTCACTGTTAGGAAAAAAAGTTTATTTGAAAGAGGGAGAATCTCGGCGCCGGAGAGAGAGTACAGCAGATAGGGCTTTTGCCTCTCACTGGCTGACCCAGGTTCAATCCCCAAATCCCATACAGTTACCCAAGCACCACCAGGAATGATTCCTGAGTGCAGAGCCAGGAGTAACCCTCAGTAATGCTGGGTGTGGCCCCCTCCCAACAAAAAGAAATTTTTTTTTTAAGGAAGAATCTGATTTTTTTTTTCAGGTCAGCAAGAATGGTCAAGGTATTTTTGAATAGTAAGAAAGTACCCTAAAATACCAAGAGTTTTGCAGAGGTTCACTCTAACAGATACCAAGAGAAAGGAGGAACTCCCCACCAGGTTGAATTTCAGTGGTCTCAATTTGATCCACCCTCTATAAAGTTAACATTTTCAGGGGTTGTCTTTTGCACATATTCTCTCTTGGTCCTTCTAGTTCTTTTCTGGAGAGTTATTTCAAGTGTCATTTTGCAGATGAAGAAAGAGCAGCCCAGAGAGATTAGCTAGAAAAAAAATCACACACTAGCAAGTCATAAAACTAAGACACATACCCAGGCAATCTGGCTCTATCCACTGAATTATCTCAGTTCTCTACTGTAATGCATAGATAGCAAGAATGTTATTTACAGCAAGTCAGAGTAACTAGTGAGTTGGTCTAAGCTCCTCACTTTATTAGTCGTAAACCAATGATGGTAAAACATAAAAAATTATAAGGTGTTTGAAGGAGTGGAATGCTTACCAGAAAGAGCGTGTTATTTAGGGCGTGGTCCCTACACATGCTAAATGTGAGCTTTATGCAGAATACTTAATCTCCCAAAACATCAACTGTATCATCAGTAAAATGAGAATAATTAAATGTACATAGCAGGAATATCACAAGACCAAGTAAGACAACACATGTAGCACTGTAGCACTATCGTCCCGTTGTTCATTGATTTGCTCGAGCGGACACCAGTAATGTCTCCATTGCGAGACTTGTTGTTACTGTTTTTGGCATATTGAATACACCACGGGTAGCTTGCCAGACTCTGCTGAGCAGGCAGGATACTCTCTGAGAGGGACGGAGGAATCGAACCCGGGGTCGGCCTACCCGCAAGGCAAACGCCCTACCCGCTGTGCTATAGCTCCAGTCCAAGACAGCATATGAAAAACATTTAATTTAGTTTCTTGTAGAACATTTAGTATAATTTCTTGTATATAGTAAAACATTTGTAGGTGGTTGCTCTTAGTCGTAATACTAATTATTATTTAGTAATATTTAATACTACTACTACCCACTGTTAGTAATAGCAAAACTACTGCAACTATATATTATATCATCATCATCATCATCATTAACATGCTAGGTAATCTAGCATTCAACTGCTTGGTTTAAAATTTGGTTATCTTATCAAAATGGCATATTTTCTTCCTTATTACAGACACCACATCTAAAAACAACCTAAGAAAGCCTTTTAAAAAGACCTGTGGAATCCAAATAGATTATATGTACTGTAGCCACAAAGCTGCCGATAAGAATGTACAAAATTTTAAACGGCAGAGAACATAAGAAAATTCGGAGCCATATAATTTTGTACACGAATGATTCTTCTGAACATTTCCAAGGAAAACACAGAGTTGTACATACATTTGTTTTTGTTTCTCAATTCCTTTGGCTTCAGCATGTGCAACATGAACAGGGAAGACAATCTTTCTGGATGTTCTGTCATGGATTTGAGAGTGTAGTAAGAGAGTCTACAAACTAACACAACAGAGGTCTGATCTTATGGAGGTATATTTCTGTAAAAAATCACAGACGAGGATTTCAGTTTTGAGATAACTGCGGTGGCAATGAGAAAAGCCATTCCACGCCATGCCTCCCCTTCATTGGACTTTAATGGAATGTTATAAACATATATTTAAGAACATAAATGTTCCTAAATAAGGGCACATGGGCCGTTTGCAACATACACTTTTTGTCATGCTCAAGACATTCCACAAGGTCACTAACATTGCATAAGTGTGAAAATTAATTAATTAACATCAGAACATTTAAGTGGTACAAAAACTCCAAATTCTGAGACTATTTGTAATCCTTGGTTGTTTTGCTTTCTGACGTTTTCCATGCAACTAAAATTCACATATTGGTAAAGAAATTCAACATTCAATGTATTAAACCATAATTCTTTCCTCTAGACATGTCAATGATTATAATTTAATATATGTCAGTAGTTAAATAACATGTCAACTATTCTCCTAAATACACCACTTAGATAATTATGATCTATTTTATAGCTTGAAAAAGTTGCCTGATACTACCATATCCTGCACCATAAGTTACTAGCTGTACACAAATACTACATTTTTTTTGGTACAATAAACATTCTTGTTAATACACCTTGGCACATTGGTCTAAGTATGTCCTTGGACAACAACAACAACAAAAAGCAGCCTAAGAAAGGGAGTTTCAGAATCAGAGCTTGCAAAGACATTTAATACTTGTCTGTAACAGGGACTCTTGTGCTATGCATATGTGAATGTTGTCATACTCATCCACAGAGCCAGTGCTCTGAATATCAGTGAGTTTGCCACATAGCCCTGACCTAGCGAACAGGCCGCTTGCATGGGTGGTCTTGGCTTCCAGCTGAATCTGTGAGGTCCCTCCCACCCCTGGTCCCTTTGTGACACAAGAAAGGGAGACAACACCCAGCAGCTGTGAGGGCGCCCTGCTTCCCCATCTGGCTGACAGCTGCTGACAACGCCCAGGTCCACTGCAACCTCGCAGCTATCCAAGAAACTACCAGCACAGAATCACAGGCGATGGGCAATCATCTGACAGAAGATCTGATTTTTCGGATTAATTTCTTATTAGGGACCCATGATTTAGATAGTTCTTGTTGAGTGTCAGGCATATGGTCTTTTAGCACCAACCCCACCACCAGTGTCCATTTCTTTCCACCAGTGTCCACAGGGTCCCTCCCACCTCCCAAGCCTGCCTCCTGGCACATTTTTATGTTTAGTTGTTGTAGTTTGGGTTTCCTGCCTTCAGTGCTGTTGTCTCTGTGGTTTAGACATATACACACACCTCACCTCTACACCGTGATATGTCCCAGGCCCCTGACCCCCTACCATGTTACCTTCTGTCCACCTGTACATGATTATCTGTTGTGCCTCAACAAATGGACAGTAAAACAGAGCAGGGGGTATTTTTAAAATAATTTTCCCTCTGAGGGGAAAAATAGGATAAAGGAGAGCCCCCCCCAGGTCATCTATGTATCTGTGGTACATAGAAAAATGACTTGAGGAAAAAATACATGACATCGAAGGGGGACACCAAGATTCTCCTTGACCCTAGATCATAAGGATGATGAGGATAGGGAAGGAAAGAGAGCAAGGTGGGAGGAAAAAGAGATGTGCAGGAGGTGACAGGAGTAGGGATCAGAGGCCTTGAGCACATGGTGGTGGAGAGGTGTGGTCTCGCTATGGAACTAAACTGTACCACTGCACTGTGCACTGTGGTCCCGTTGTTCATCGATTTGCTCGAGCGGGCGCCAATAATGTCTCCATTGTGAGACTTGTTATTACTATTTTTGGCATATCGAGTATGCCATGGGGAGCTTGCCAGGCTCTGCTGTGTGGGCTGGATACTCTTGGCAGCTTACCGAGCTCTCTGAGAGGGATGGAGGGATTTGCCTTGCATTTGCCTTGTACCTGGGTCGGCCACGTGCAAGGCAAATGCCCCACCCCCTGTGCTATTGCTCCAGTCCAGAACTAAACTATAGAGTCAACAATACTATCAGTAGGAAATCCAAACTGCAACAACAAAACTCTAAAAGTGTGCCTGTCAAGGATGCAGGCTGGCTGTTGGAAGGGACTCTGGGGACACTGGAAGAGGGAAGTCAACACCAATATTGGGTTCGGTGTTGGTGTACCTGAAACTCAACTATGAATAACTATGTAAATCATGGTGTTCTAATAGTTTTTTTAAAAAAGTTTGAAAGGTAGGAAAGTGATCCCCAAGTAGGTTCATCATAGTATTTCACCCCAAGAATGGTACAAGCTGACTTGAACGTGAGCATGGACTTACTTGTACTTGTGAAGGCACAAATGCAATGACTAAAGAGGAGGCATTTCTGCTTATCGACTGGAGCTCAGCCATCTCCCACCTTCACACGCTGGCAGTTACATCAGAGACAATATAATGTTCACGCGACACATTTCCAGATCTGACTTTAAACAACTCTTCTTACAAATGCAAATACCCTCCTCCCTGTTTGATTTTCAATCTTACCAGTCTTTCTCTAACTTTATTACTTTATTATTTTTATTCTTGTTTTGGGGGGGAGCGGGGGAGGGCTGGGCCTCATCCAGCAGTGCTCAGGGCTGACTCCTGAATCTGTGCTCAGGGATCACTCCTGATGGGCCTCGTGGGAGTCCATATGGGAGGGAGTGAACTGGGTCGGCCTGTCCAAGGCAAATGTTTTACTCACTATACCACTGTTCTGCCCCCTCAGATGCATAGTCTAGACCCACTATTTTTTTTTTTTGGTTCCCAAGTTTTATTCAAGAACTCATACAAAACATTCGGCACTGGACTAATCCTCGTCCTCCTCCTCCTCCTCGTCCTGGTTGATCTGGAAGTAGCGCAGCTCGTAGCTCTCCTTGCTGTTGGCCACCACGTGCAGCCAGTCCCGCAGGTTGTTCTTCTTCAGGTACGTTTTGGTGAGATACTTCAGATACCTTTTGGAGAAAGGCACCTCCGACGTGACGGTGATCTTGCTCTTGCTCCACTCGATGGTCACGGCACCGCCCCCCAGGTTCCCCGCCCTGCCGTTCACCTTGATGCGCTCCTGGAGAAACTACTCGAAATTCGCAGCATCCATGATCCCATCTTCCACAGGGTGGGTGCAGTCCAGGGTGAACTTAAGAACTTGCTTCTTTTTTTTGCCCCCCTTGGCCACAAGTTTTTTCACCGGCGCCATGGCGGCGGCGGAGGCAGAAAGGTAGACCCACTATTTTTATTTTCCCTCCACACCTCGTTTTGTCTTCTCACCTTGCAATCTGGACTCTGCACAGCTGCAATGAAGAAGCTGCACTTACCTTATCAAACCTCTCTTGTAAGATACAAACCGTCCCTGTCACCATCCTCAGTTCCCTAGACCCCAAACCACATCAAACATTTGGGGATAACCCAGAGAATAATGACAGGGATGAGAACTCCCTTGGCAGCAGATATCAGAAACCATTTATCCAAAGGTATTTTTCCTTTTATGAGAAAAAATATTTAACCATATTTTTAAGATTTTCTATTAGTGAATCACCGTGAGGTACAGTTACAGACTTACAAACTTTCATGCTTGTGTTTCACTCAAGCAATGGTTGAGTACCCATCCCTCCACCAGTGCCCGTTTTCCACCACCGATGGTCTTGGCATCCCTCCTACCACCACCACCACCACCCCATCCCCTCCACCCCACTCTGCTTCTGTGGCAGGGCATTCCCTTTTGCTCGCTCTCTCTCCTTTTGGGTGTTGTGTTTTGCAATAGAGGTATTAAGTGGCCATCATGTTCGGTCAATAGTCTACTTTCAGCCTGCATCTCCCAACCCAAGCGGGCCCTCCTATCACCCTTGCCAATTCATATAGCATTATAAAATGAAGGTACAGCTAGTTTAGAAAAATATTTCAAATTGTCAGCTTAGATATCCTCCCAACTTGCCAACAATCCTAACAATTTATATAATTGCCAAAAACAAGTTATGATGGTGAAATAAAGTTTTTCTAGACAATTTTCAAAATCGATTAGGCGAGAGAAAAAATAGAAATGTGTGTTCCCTTCATGGAAAATATAACAAAATGGCTCTCAAATACAGACGTGTAAGTATGTAACAAAAAAACATAGGGGAAATGTAGTATGGAATTTTACAGGCTGATGTATCAATGAATATGCTCTGCTAGTTTTCTGGATTGTATCTATGTGAAATTTCTCATATTTAGTAATTTATAGTTTCATGTAGCTTCTTAGTTATGATGAATATTTAGTTTTTATGTAATTCTATATTTATAATTTTATACTCATTTTTAAAGGAAACATATCCCCAAATCGTATGTTTCATGTCCACGCAAACCAATATTCTATCAATTACGCACCAGCTCTTCCCTCAGAAGAATCCCAGCTAGCAACTCAACTGCTTTCTAGAGGATGAAAACAAGTAGTCATTATTAATATCCTATCAAATGATCACTCCTCTTACTCCTATTTTCTTTCTTGTTCCTATACTATTTGTCCATGAGTAGATGCATGTCTGCAACATGCAGAAAATATAAGATGAAGAAATAACAACTCTGTCTCCGCTAGATTTGAGCCTCACAAGAGAACAAAGAGTTGATAGTAATAATTGTCCAATAACTTGATGACTACACTGTAGCACTATAGCACTGTCATTCTGTTGTTCAGTGATTTGCTCAAACAGGCACCAGTAACGTCCCCATTGTGAGACTTGTTACTGTTTTTGACATATCGAATATGCCACAAGTAGCTTGCCAGGCTCTGCTGTGTGGTCAGAATGCTCTCAGTAGCTTGCCGGGCTCTTCAAGAGGAACAGAGGAATCGAACCCGGGTCAGCCACATGCAAGGAAAACACCCTATCCACTGTGCTATTGCTCCAGTCTAACTTGATGACTGATCTAAAGAAACTACGAACAAGGAGGGTCCTCAGAGTGCAGACGAGGGAAAGACTGGTTTTACCGTGGAATCTAGGACAATTCTCTTACTAATAGTAGTAGCTTGGAGCTTGTTGACATGAAAAGATGGGAGGCAGTCAAGGTGATAACATGGCCGGGGGAGAGGGCAGGTTCAAACATGGAAGCAGAGCTACAAGGTGATGCTCAAGAACATAGCCAGATGCTCTGTCCTGCACACAGAGCAAAGAAACAAACAGGTCCCCAACTACCAAAAAGAGAAGCATCACTAGCTTATTGGAATAAATGAATGATGAAGTAGACCTGGCGTCCTTCCTCTAATACACCAAAAGCCAGTAGAGCTTAGGAATCTGAAGTCCCGAGTCTTTATACCAGAGAGACCTGAGCACTGAATTATTCACCTGAAAACATCACTTCCCCAAATCCACAGTTCTCGCATCTGCAAAATTATATTATTAGTACATCTGTGGAAATTCATCTCCTGGATTAGACCACCGATGTGCAAAATGGTGCTTAGTAAATATCATTTGCTATCATGGGGGAGGCAAATGAAACCAGATGCTTCTAAGGTTAAGGATAGCTGCCAATGCACATGTCTTTTTAGACTGATAAATCATGGGGGCGAAGTCAGCACCTTCAGCCCTAACAATCAAGTTGGAAGCAGGAAAGTTCCTGCAGAGAGCCAGAACATTCTAAAGAATTCCAGAAATGCTCTCACATTCTCTATCAAATTCCTTTAGGCACAGACTAATTTAAACAAACAGTCAAAGCACTCTGCATCAGAGACGCACACCCCTGACATGGGCCAAAATAACAAATCCCAATGAAAAAATAACTGTCTGCTGAGAAGATAAGCTCTTAATTCCATTTTGAAGTGTGGTTCGAATATATTCCTGCAAAAGTCTACGTTTGTTCAGTAAGGTCCCTGTGCTCCAGTGCAATTCTTTTTTTTGGGGGGGGTCACACCTGGCAATGCTCAGGGGTTACTCCTGGCTCTGCACTCAGGAATCACCCCTGGTGGTGCTCAGGAGACCATATGGGATGCTGGGAATCAAACCCAGGTCGGCCGCATACAAGGCAAGCACCCTACCCACTGTGCTATCACTCCACCCTCCAATGCAATTTTTGAAAAGACCCCTTTCTTACGTAGGAAGCAGTTGTTTTTTCACAGCCTCAATAGAACTGTTTATTCAGTGGTAAAATATGTTCAGTTTTAAAGAAGGATAAGAAACCTTCTAAACTATTTTTTTTCAATTGTAGAGTTGTAAACTGTGATATGCTAGTCCAGCCAGAGAGCAAACCTGTCACTTTAGAATTTAAAGGTTAATATCCCAACTCTAGGAAGAGAAAGACCTCTTAGTTTTTCTGACTCTGCCTTCTGAAAGAAAGGGCCAATATTTGCAAGTTTATTCTCTCAATGAATGTGGGACTAAAATACACCGATTTTGTGTTATTTTTGATGCAGTACTATAGCTTTGATTCATAATTGAGAATCTAAAAAATATAACAATTTCTTGAGTGTGTGAAAATTTCACCTGAGCACAAAAATGCCAAGAACTTATTTCATCAAAAGTGATTTCCTTTAGTCCTGACACTGCCAGTCATCACATAAGAGTGGACAGAGCATAAAACGTCTCTGAGTATTCACTTCCTGTTGCTTTATGCAGTGATTTCATTGAATGCATTAGGTCAGAAGATGATAACAACCCTGATCAATAAAGCCTTACAAGACAATCAATGCAATCTTGAAGAGAGATCACTTCTTGAAGATTTACATGCAATGCAGCTGGCTCAACTGAAATGAGGCATATTTATAGACCCTATTACAAGGTTACAATAATAGCCAATAATCTGAGCTGACCAAAGAAACTTGAGTATCTCTACAGCCTTACTTGCAAGTGTAATTACAGCTTTTGAAGGCAATATGTGCAGTTGGTCTGAATTTTTACTACAGAACTGCATTATTTAACCTGACCATTTCAGATCTAATGATTTTAGGAGATCTTTAAAGCAACCTGCTATGCAAAAAAGTAACTTTATTGATCACCTGAGTATAATCAGATGGTGCTTTTTGCATACATTTTTAAAGCAACATGAGTTGCAAGGGGGTTGTACTTTTAAATGTGTTATCTTTTATCATCTCACATCACAGAGACTGGCACACATTCAAAAGAACAAAAACCACCAATGTTGGCGTGTATGTGGGGGGAAAGGGGTGCTCTTTCACTGTTGGTGGGAATGCCAACTGGTCCAGCCTTTCTGGAAAACAATATGGACTGTCCTTCAAAAACTAGATATTGAGCTTCCATATGACTCCGCAATACCACTTCTGGGAATATATCCCAAGGATGCAAAAAAGCACAGTAAAAATGCATCTCTATCTATATGTTCATTGCAGCACTGTTCACAATGGCCAAAATCTGGAAACAACCCAAGTGCCTGAGAACAGATGACTGATTAAAGAAACGTTGTTACATCTACACAATGGAATACTATGCAGCTGTTAGGAGAGATGAAGTCATGAAATTTGCTTATAAGTGGATAGACATGGAGAGTATAATGCTAAGTGAAATGAGTCAGAAAGAGAGGGACTGCACTCATTTGTGGAGTATAAAATAACATAACATGAGGCTGACACCCAAGGACAGTAGATAGAAGGGTCAGGAAGATTGCTCCATAGTTGGAAGCCTGCCTTGTGAGCTGGCAGGTAGAGGACAGCTGGGATAGAGAAGGGATCACTAAGAAAATAATAATTGGAGGAATCAGTCGGGATGGGAGATGTGTGCTGAAAGTAGATAGGGCCTGATAACTCTCAGTATCTGCATTGCAAACCATAGTGCCCAAATGTAGAGAGAGAGTATGGGGAATATTGTCTGTCATGGAGGCAGGGGGAGGGTGGGAAAAGTGCACTGGTGGAGGGATGGGTGTTTGATCATTGTGTGACTGTAACTCAAACATGAAAGCTTGTAACTATATCTCACGATGGATTAATACAATTTTTAAAAAGTGTTTCTTTGAGAAAATATGGTAGAACATAGTTGTTATTAGGCTATATTCAGTCATAAACCTTTATCTCTATTCTCCCTCCAAATCTCATGTTAAGGGGAAAAGTCCTCAGGACAGATCTTACTAAGGGAACTGTACAAGATTTCTCTAATTTCTGCATCCATCTTAGTTGGAGCTATGCTTCTCCAGTCGTGCTCAAATGAAATGCAGTATCTGTCTTAATTTGCTCAGTCGAGGCAAGTCAACCTGCTTGCATCCATCAAGCCTATCCAGGTAGGTCAGAAGGTACTGATAATTAAAACTATGTTCCTTAACATTCCCAAAGTAATGGCATTTAGAAAAGTATTTGTACATTTGAGAAAACACGTGGGAGAGACTCAGCAGTGAATCCCAGAAGACAGCAGGTTGCTGGAGATCTCTTCAGACCCCATGCCCAGCTGATTCCACCAGGGCACCTCAGATGGAGCAGGTGTTCCCTCTCTGCCCACTCAGATGAACTCCCGGTGGCCAAAAACTTCCAAAGAAAAACCTAGGTGTGCAGAAGCAGGGACTGAAGACACCAGGCTACATGGCGGCTAGTGGTGGGATGGGCCATCCCTTCCCATCTCCCTGCCTGCTTGGGGTCCTGGCTGTCAAGAACTGCCTCTGGGCACCATCTTAGTGCATTAATGGCCTTGATCCTGAGACTCACAAATGAATCACAAAATGGACTAGCTCCCTACAGAGATGTCTATGGGTCCCAATCATTTACAATTTTAGAATTCCAGGAGCATGCAGCCACAAAAGCGGCCATGCGATCTCTCATGATATTCATAATAAGCAGTAGAAAATAAATTATCTAGTATCTGCCTATAGCAGGCAAGCTTGAATGGTAGTGGGAAATTTTAAAATAATGGTGGTGGGAAGGTGTAACGGTGGTGGGATTAGTGTTGAAATATTCATCATAATCATCCCGTTGATCGTTGAATTTCTTAAGCGGTCTCAGTAACGTGTCCATTCGTCCAAGCCCTGAGATTTTAGAGGCCTCTCTCTACTCGTTCTTCCAACGATGCCATACTGGAGGCTCTTTCAGGGTCAGAGGAATGAGATCCAGCTTGTTACTGGTTTTGGCATATTAATACACCGTGCAGACCTTGCGAAGCTCTCCCATGTGGGCAGGAAACACCCAGTAGTTTGCCAGATTCTCCCAGAAGGAGAAATAGGCTATAAGATATAGTGGGGCCGCAAAGTGGTCTCGCACTTCCAGGAGCTGGCTTTTAAGTCTCTGGATGCTGGCTGTTGACAGGATTACATGGCACCAGGGGCATTCCCTGCATGTGAGCGCCTAGCTACTGGGAAATGGGAAATCTGGGCGGACAAGCCTCATGCATGAAGGAACGGACAGAGGAACCAAGGTGTGTGGGACCCCGGGGCTGAGACCTCCAAGCCTGCTCAGATCGGGACTGGGCCTCCTCCGCCCAGATTTCCCATTTCCCAGTAGCTAGGCAGTCACACTCAGAGGCTGCCCCCGGAGCAGTGTAATCCTGTCAACGGCCATCATCCAGAGACTTAAAAGCAAGCTCCTGGAAGAGAGCAATGCAGAGAGTCTCTTGCCCACACGCCTGGCTGTCTTCCCTGGGGCCCCTCAGAAGGGGTGGGCTTCAGTTTCCCTCCCTGCCCTGAGCAGAGCTCCTGGCAGCCAAAGACCTCCAAAGCCTAGCCACAGTTGAAATATTACATGTAATCAATTAATGTGAAAAACCTTATAAAAATAAAATTTAAAAATTAAAAAAAAGAAAACATATGGAACAGTGTGTGTCTAGAAGTAACTAGCCAGGGGAGGACAGGAAAATGAGGACAAGGAGGTCATGTGCAACCAGTCATACCCACAAGCCGGGACTGATAGATTGGCACATTCATACACCATAGTCCAACACAGGACCTGCAAAGGAGATGCCTTCTGCCCAAAAGATGGTAAATGGCTCAAAATTTCCCTCGAGAATATAAAATAACTGCGGTATCCTCTTGCTAGTTAATGGTATATTTATATAATGAACTAGGGAAATCAATATTGTTTTTAAGAAGCAATACATCTGGAAAAAGAAGAGAAAACTAAGTCCCAAGTAAGCAGAGGAAGAGAAATCACATTCAGCTCAGATCAATGAAATTGAAACTGAAAATCAAGAAATCAATAGAACATAAAGCTAAGTTTTTGGAAAACTTCATGAATGTCTCGTAAAGCTAACCAATAAAAATAAAAGACTCAAATTACTAATGTAAAAGAAGAAGCAATATTCTTGCCTCTCCATACTTCATCCATTTTTAAATGATTTCAGAATCTATGAAACATGCTATTCATTCTAGTCTTATTTTGATCTCCAAATACTCTAAGAAGCTGACTGTCTTGGAAAGCACAGAGACTTAAGAAAGAAAGAAAGAAAGAAAGAAAGAAAGAAAGAAAGAAAGAAAGAAAGAAAGAAAGAAAGAAAGAAAGAAAGAAAGAAAGAAAGAAAGAAAGAAAGAAAGAAAGAAAGAAAGAAAGAAAGAAAGAAAGAAAGAAAGAAAGAGCGAGCTCCCCTTTGGAAATACTTATTCTGTACTCATGTTTCCACATAGAGCCCAAACCACCCCTTCTGAACCTCAATTATCACACCAACTGGGAAGATTATACCTACTAAGACAGTTCTAAGTTTTTTACATTTGAAAATCTAGAAAGACAGAGAAATAGATGCTCAGACAGTATGCTAGTTTCTTCTTCATAGAGGACAATGATTATCATCCGCAGCCATGTCCCCCATCATTGTCTCTAGCATTTAGTTCTCTCCAGTTTTCTCCAGCGTGTTTGCTCTCCTCTACCATCCCCCCTTCTCACCTCCTCGGTCCTCTTTGTCTTGTTTTCTCTTTCTGCCTTTCTCTTCATCCTGTGTTCCTTTCTTCTCTCTAAAAACTGGAGTAAAGAGGGAGAAAGGAGAGAGTGGAGGAAATGAACAGCTAATGTGGATATTTAATTAACTGCCGGACCTTATAATGTGTGACTCAAATGATTTCAAGGAGTTTGGGGAGGAAAACATCATATTTTACAACCATTATTGTGCTTAAATCAAGTGTTTTTTTTTAATTTCTTGGTTTGCAAGGGCCATCCACTAAATGAGTATCTCTCAACCTTGCACACTACTTTGCCTTTCTAGCAAAAGCCATCTCAGACCCGTAAGTTGGACTAGTTCATGAATTTCATCAAAAGAAAAAGAACTAGTGCTAAGGTAACATTTCATTATTGCATTTACATTTTAAATGTCTACCAATATGAATATCCACGGATGTCAAGTTAAACTATGGAAAGGACTCACAAATAACATACAAAATTATGATTTTAGTCCTTATTTAAAAATCAAGATTAACTGAAAATAAACCTAAAAGTCTAGGTATTTGCAACTTTTGGGGTTATCTTTGTTTTGTTATCATGCGTGGACCAAAGGAAACACAAATGCATTTAAAGTCATAAAATACTCTCTGTGATCCCCTAGTCTAATCACAAAATAAAATAATAAACAGGCAAAAGAAGAAATTGCAGAATGGTGGAGACAGCAGTAATTGGCATATGAATAAGATGTTTGCAGCCCAATAAGATTGATGTGAAGAGCATGCAAGTTGGGATATATTCTCAAATGTTTACAGTCACAGATCTGACACTGCAGCCTTAGTTGGATGGAACACACAGTGCACCATCTTAGCAAATTTATAAACAAAACGGCAAAAATGATCTGGGAAGGCAAAACACTCTCCTATCCAGAACTGAGACTGATCCAAAGCACATGTGTAAGTTGGAGAGCACAGTCAACTTGATTTTTGCTTTGTTCAAAGACACTACTCATAAGTCTTAATAATTGCTGTTGTTAGTCTCTGTGGCGCAAACACTCATGGGATGGTACACATGGTGAGCATGTCAGGGAATAGATTTCTAAAGAGTCCCCAATAGTAAAGTAAGGAAGGAAAAGGTCCTCGGCCAAAATGAGACCTATGGGGCCTTCATGGCCTTCACTACAAGCCCTGACAGGAAGAAGCATCACCTTGAACTTACAAACAGGGCATCAGAATTAGGCTACTTCACTGCCCCATGAGAGAGTTCCTTCATGCCGCAGCCAATCAGCCACGAAAATCCAGTTCTGCCAGTGAGAAGCCATACCACACTGAACTCTTGTGAACTCTCAGAACAATGCTCCCTGCTCCCTCTTTCCCTCAATATCGGTAAGTTTCTTTCCTATTTCCCCAGATTTCTCTGATCCACCATAGCAAAGTATATGATTCCCCACAAAAATAATAATTCCTGCATCCCAATTAAGCACGTCTCCTGTTTTCATTGTCTCCGATTCTTAGGCCAAGTTCTGCTATATCGATAAATCCTCAGTAAATTTTCCCATAAAATGTGAGGCCCTCTGTAAATACATAATAACAATATGTCGCCCACAAGTCAAGAAGCATGATTCTGACAAAGATTCTTAATTTTATTATCTTGTTAAGTCAGATGTATTGTCATTTTGAGGCAAAGAATAATGTCTGCATCTTATTGGCATCTAGTACCTGTTAGTCTCTAATACTAGATCTCCAATGTCTCTATACTAGAATCTTCTTTTATCCTCAATCAAATTATATATTGTATATGGGCTTAGACCTCGACCTAACACCATGCACAAAAGTCAGATCAAAATGGATTAAAGACCTCAACATCAGACCACAATCCATAAGATACATAGAAGACAAGGTCGGAAAAACCCTCCACGATATTGAAGCTAATGGTATCTTCAAAGATGACACGCAACTGAGCAACCAAGTGGAAACAGAGATAAACAAATGGGACTATATTAAACTAAGAAGCTTCTGCACTGCAAAAGATACAGTGACCAGAATACAAAGGCAATCTACAGAATCGGAAAGGATATTCACCCAATACCCATTCGATAAGGGGTTGATATTAAGGGTATACAAGGCACTGGTTTACCTCTACAAAAAGAAAACATCCAACCTCATCAAAAAATGGGGCGAAGAAATGAACTTTGAGAAGTTTGAGAAACTTTCTCAAGGAAGAAATGCGAATGGCTAAAAGGCACATGAAAAAATGCTCCTCATCACTAATCATCAGGGAGATGCAGATCAAAACAACTATGAGATACCACCTCACACCACAGAGACTGGTTCGCATCCAAAAAAACAAAAGCAACCGCTGTTGGCATGGATGTAGGGAGAAAGGAACCCTCCTACACTGCTGGTGGGAATGCCGACTGGTTCAGCCCTTCTGGAAAACAATATGGTCGCTTCTCAAAAAATTTGAAATCGAGCTCCCATTTGACCCAGCAATACCACTTTTGGGAATATATTCCAGAGAGGCAAAAAAGTATAGTCAAAGTGACATCTGTACCTGTATGTTCATCGCAGCACTGTTTACAATAGCCAGAATCTGGAAAAAAGCGGGAATGCCAGAGAACAGATGACTGGTTAAAGAAACTTTGGTACATCTACACAATGGAATACTATGCAGCTGTCAGAAAGGATGAAGTCATGAACTTTGCATATAAATGGATCAATATGGAAAGTATCATGCTAAGTGAAATGAGTCAGAAAGAAAGAGAGACACAGAAAAATCGTACTCATTTGCGGAATATAAAATAGAATAGTAGCAATTAATACCAGGAGGCCTGCTCCACGGCTTGGAAGCTGACCTCACATGCTGGGGGAGAGGGCAGCTCAGACAGAGAAGGGAACACCAACCAACGTGCAATGGAGGATCCACTCAGGATAGGAGAGGCGGATTGAAAGCAGACTATAGATTGAACATGATAGCTACCCAGTATCTCCATTCAAACCATAACACCCAAAAGGAGAGAGAGAACATCAAGGAATTCCCTGTCATGGGGGAATGGGGGAGACGGCCCCCCCCCGGACAGCATGGGGAGGAGGGAGGGACCCTGGGGTCATCGATGGAGAAGAATGGGCACTGGTGCAGGGATGAGTATTGTATGACTGTAACACAGGCACAAAACTCTGTAACTGTACCCCCACGGTGACTCATTAATAAAAAAAATAAAAATTATATATATATATATATATATATATATATACTAGAAGCTTCTGATCCATTTGTATCTTTATGGTCAGATTTTAAATGATTATATACAGTACAAATTCATTTTTTATTTTGGGGGCATTGAGGCCACACCTGGAATTTCTCAGGAGTTACTCCTGACTCTGCACTTAGGGCTCACTCTTGACGGTGCTTGAGGACCATATGGGATGCCTGGGATAGAACCCAGGTTGGCCCCATGCTAAGCAAATCCTTGACCTGCTGTACAATCTCACTGGTCTTTATAGTGTTGTTTTAATAAGACTAATATTTTAATAGGGCAGGACTGCTTAGTTGCTCAAAGACATGGGAATAAACTTTACACAGACTTCAACATGAAAGCCATTTCTTCCCTAAAGTGGTCCTGAATTTTCATTTTATTTTAGAGGAGGAAGAGCAAAGTAGAAAGAAACATAGTATTTATTATTGAAGAAGCATCTTTTTAGGCAACGCTTCATTGTAAAATATTTATTATTAAAGCTATTGTGAAACGAAGTTTATTTTAAATAAAAATAATTGTGAATTTTAAAAGTCTTCATCTGTTAGAGTAAATCTACATTTCTACCTGCCATCATATCATCATGCACAAAGGAAAATTTTAAATATTTTGTATATTGCAAACTCTGCCAGTACTGAGCTCTTCTTTTAAATTTTTTTGAAGGCTGAGTGAAAGAGAGAGAGAGACAGAGACAGAGACAGAGACAGAGAGAGACAGAGAGAGAAACTGGGGGAGACAGAAATATTAGAACTACAAAATGACAACTCTAGGCTCTTTAACTAGACTGATAAAAAGATTCTCTCATCGCTAAGCTTGGCCACTAAAGCACCAATTGATGATAAAGAAGCAACTAAATAACACTAGCCAGAATTATTAACAGATCAGGCAGGAACATAAGGGATATGAGGCAGGTACAATTAGAAGAAGAGCATCAGATACTGACTTATTTTATGTTGTAAAAAAGCAGAAGTTATAAGACATCTGAAAAGAGATAGAGGAAGACAGTCTCCAAAGTTATTTGAGATAAGCAGGGGAAGGAAGCCTGTTCTACATACAACATCTCATGGAGTTCTCTTGAACAAAAGAGAAGCATTTGCCTGACTTGATACCATGAATAGTCATCATTTTCATCCACAGTCACAGCAGGAAACTTATTACATGTTATCATACTGCACTAAACACTGCCTATAGATTATTTTATTTCATTATTCAAGTGCTTATGTGACCAATACTTATTTTTGTTCTCATTTTAAGCATGAATAGGTCAGGCCTGATAGAGTTCTGGTAGTATTTACAATTGTCTATGACTGTGTTTAGAATTGATAAGTCTCTGTAAACTCAAGTCTTTTTTGTTTGTTTGTTTGTTTGTTTGTTTGCTTTTTTTGGTCACACCCAGGGATGCTCAGGATCACTTCTGGCTTTGGACTCAGAAATCACTCCTGACAGTGCTCAGGGGACCATATGGGATACTGGGAATCGAACCCAGGTTGGCTGCGTGCAAGGCAATTGCCATACCTGCTATGCTATCGTTCCAGCCCCTGTACACTCAAGTTTTTAAGGTTTAATATTACCTTTCATTCTGCCTGATTGAAGTTGATCAAATTCTGCACTCCCCACTTGCATAGTCATGTTAGCATTTAAGCTTTTATTAAAAGATGCAATTTTTATGTTTTATTAACAAGCATTCTGACTTACTCCTGGCTCTGCATTCATGGATCACTCCTGGTAGTTTTGGGGGACCATATGAGGTGCTGGGACTTAACTAGGGTTAGCTAAGTGCAAGACAAGTACTTTAACCCCTGAATTATCTCTCTGCCTCCATAATTGACCAGCATTCCATCATACTGCAATACCCTCCCATGTCAATGATCTAAACACTTAACCTTCAAACTGTGTATTTTTTATTTTTAATAAAACTTCACTCAATTTTTCCAACAAAATAACACTCGCAGGTGGGTATTAAATAATATTACATTTATGTTGTGTCTAGCAGGCCATTACTTGAATCTATCTATTGCTATAGTTTATTTTCCCATAATGTATTCAAATAAATTTGTCATTTTCTGTAAAAATCTACTAGAAAAGTAGTTATACAGTTGAGATAAAAATTAAAACTTGTGATATTTCCAACAGGCTCAGGCATGTTGATTCTCCTTTGCTGAAATAAGCACTCACTTAAAAAAATTAATACAATATTAAATACTTTTGTTTTCCTGTTTGGGAAAACAAGATAATGTTTGAGTACAAGTTGATGATGTCTGAGACCGTGGTTCCTCTGAATATGCTTCTCTTTTGATCTTACGTCAAATCACAGGAGTATAGTAGGACCCCTTTGATGATTAGAAGATATTTGCTTTTAAAAAATGGAGCTATTCAGAGTTTACAGGAGTGATGGTTTCAGATCCATATTTTAGTGAGGTTGGGTAGACATCCACCACTTCTATTTTCATGTCCTCAAAAGAGAGGAAGAATAAAAATCCAGGTTGGATTCCGGGAAAAGGTACAAGAGTTAGGGGCATGCAAAGAGCATGTTTTGCATCATCTGCCCCAGTTTCAGTCTCCGGAACCACAAGCCTTCTGAGAGTTGCTGGGTATCAGCTTGGAGGCCCGAGCATCACTGAGTGTGGGCCTGGGGACCCCCAAACACTGCCAGGGTGACTCTGGTGATTCCTTGCCCTGAGTAGCTGGAGCTGCACCACATTTTTGGACCCTAGCACTGAACCATCCGTCTGGTTGTCTGAGCATTGCCACACCTCCTGGCCTCAAAACGCCACTGAGCAAAGCTTGGGAGGACCCCTACACACACACACACACACACACACACACACACACACCAAAATAAAACAAAGTGTTCCCCATTGTTGGGTATAAGTGACTGGCTTGGGCAAATAACTTACAGAGGAAAGCAATACACCACTCTCATGCCTCTTTTCTAAAATATCATGCATGAAGATCATGTGTTAAGGATGGCACCATCCTGAGATAAGAGAAAGAAACTTCAGTTGCACAGGCTGTGATATGATAACAAACTCTTCTTTACAAAGCCAAGGAGATTCCAGAACTTGTTTGCTTCTGCATCTGACCTAACCTAAACTGACTCACTGAGAGATTATAGTGGATCAACTACTGTCAAACTCTTGAGATGTGGCAACTTCTGCTGTGGGTGGGAAATAAGGTGATTAAAGCTACGTGGGGAACAACAGGTTACAAATCTGGTAGCAATGTTAACTTGATTGACAGAAGTTCTTGAGAGGCAGACGGTGAACAACTATTGGACCATAGTTTTGTTGATGCTGCTGTTGTTTGTTTTAGCGCAATACCTAATTGTGCTCAGAGATTACTCCTGGCTCTGCTCTCAGGGATCACTCCTGGTGGGACTCGGGTGACCATATGAGGTGCTGGGGATTGAAACTGACTTGGTTGTATGCAAGGCAAGGATGTTCCCCATTAAACTATCTCTCCAGTCCTGGACCCATAGTTTTAATTAGCTAATCTGGACTGCCCTTGGCAAGACATCGTACTAATTAGATAAACTCAGGAAATAACTGGCTCTTGAAATTCTCTGACATAATTTATCTCAGAAGTCATACTTCATTAAAATAGCAGTATTTCCAAATTTCCACTGGGCCATTCTGTCTTTAATCTAAGAATGAACATTGTCTAAATGAAATCCAATAACCAAATGTCACCAGTTGCTCTATTTTTCAAGCCAGGCCCATTCACATTGGGTGGCAGACTCACAAAGGCTAGGAATTGGGAGAAAGAAAAGAATTAATCACACCATTATTTCAGGGTTTCGGAAAATGCTTTTTGAGTGGTGGTTTGGAGACTTTTTTATGCTCTAGCAAACAACGCAATTCTTTTAATGGCATGATAGGTTTTTGTACATTTCAAAGAAATATTTTTTAAATTGGTAAGTTTTTGTATCTAAAAGAAAATAAGACCATTATCTTACAATTTTCTTCTTCAGTATTAAGGGATATAGATCCAAACCCAAGATTCAAATTGCTTTAAGGACTCACTCTAGGTGAGGGTGGAGAACCTTGGAGTGAGTGATCTGGTCTTCATTTCAACAAGCTGAACTTAATTTTCTACTTTGGGAGGCGACTCATGATAGTCATTGTTTAACATCATTCCTCTTCGGCCCCAAAAATCTCCATAAAAGAAAACTTATGGGGGAATTAATGTGCCTCACATTATGCCAAAGTACTAAAAAGAGTGAACTTATCCAAAGAGGAATAATTTTGGTCACCATCTGGACCACAGGAAAGCAAGGAGCATCTAGCAGATTGGAGCCAGTCAGTTGTGTAGAGGTCAGCTGGCAATAGTCAGGAAACTGGGAAGGGGCTGGACATTGCCTCAAAAGACTACCAAGTCAGAGAAAAACATACTGAGTTAACAAGTCAGGAGGCTTACGGAAATCAGAGGCAGGTTGAATTCACTCTGGCCTCTCAGGGAATGTTTTGGGCTCCACCTTCCTCTTCCTCTTCCTCTTCACTCTGGATTTCCAACCTGCAAGGATGGAGCCATTTGTCTGCTGGAGAGACTCTGGCAGAGTGGGAACCACGGTCAAATAAGGAACACAGACTCTTTGGAAACAAAGGGGGGTCTCTGTTCAATGCCAGTTGATTGAGGTCTGCAGAAAGATCTAGCATTTGACTCAATCTTCCCAATTTCTGCCTTTCACTAAGAGAACTTGGAAATAAGGGACTTGGGGGGGGGGAATTTTCATCTATAAATATTGACACCTGTATAAATCTCTCGGGGGTGACTGGGAGAGAGCCCCGGCGGCTCTCCCCATTGGTGCCTGGGTTCGGGGAGTGGACCCCAGACACTCGCCCTGCTGGGGCAGCCCATGCCATGGGGAAGATGGAAGAGGAAATGAGGGCCAAGCCGGTTGATCAATCAGTTGCCGTTTATTCCATTCTCTCCACGCACCTGTTCCAGCCTCTGAGCTCCCCATTCTTGTCTCACACTGTGCCTCATTCCCGTCTCCTCCGGTCTCTCCTGCTCATCTCATCTCTCTCCCGCAGCGCTCTTTCTTCCTAGCCCTCATTCCTCGACCTGAGCTCTCCGGATTCTCCTCCTCTCCACTAGCCTCTTACCCCTACTTGTCTCTCTCCACCTTGCCCTCTAGACTACACACAGTCTGGTAGCAAAATCAACATAAGAAAGCCCTTCCTGAGGGCCCACCATGTTCAAAGGAAACACCACCTAGAGGTATTCCAAAGCCCTTCCTGACTGCCAGCAGACAAAATACTTCTTAGGTGTCTTTCTCTTTTCCTCAGTCCAAAAGCTCAATCAACATCGTAATGCTAGTTATTTTGTATGGACACAGTAAGAGATACACTGAGGCTTGTAGGGCAGCTCTCCTGGGAAAATCTTGCCACAGACTCAGACTACAGCGCTCAGGTCAGATTAATCATTCCTAACCTTAGCAGGGTCCGAATCTAGTTATTACTTTTTGGATCATGACAGCATTTGTCCACAACCAAGCTCTTAACTAATAGTTAATCATTAGGCACTTTGGCCAGGCCCATCTCAATGCCAGGGTAGCACATAGCTCACCACTTGCCCTGGGTCCATCCTGTTCCTTGTCAGGACCCTGCCTTTGGGGGTGCAAGGAAGTAAGGGCAGCTGAGGCTTAGGTCGAGAAACAGATGCCCAGGAGGAAAATATAATTTAGAGTCAAGTGACTCCCAGGTTACTACTGTCTTCCTGTGTCCATACAAAAGGACATGGCTCTGAATAAACTATGCAAAGGACTCAAGGAGAAGAGAAAAACAATATTTACAAGTCAACAGAACACAAAGAAAGAAGTTACAAATAAACACAGAGGAAAGAGAGCACTGTGATGGGAACAACCCAATAAGCCTGAGCTACCTGAGGCTATGTTATCCTACAGACACCTAATTAGATTTTTCAAATTGAAGCTTATACTAATATGACTGCTAAAACAAAGATGACCTCTGCCATGGGTCAGTCTGGAGACCACATTTGTCCCTTTAGCAGTGAGATCACTCTTTCTTAACCAAATTTCTAAGTCCCCTTCAATCTTTGAAGATAAATTTAAATGCATTGCCTAATACATAACATTCTGTTCCCACCACCAATTACCCAACTTATTTCTTTTCTGTTAAAATGTTTGGGAGTGGAGGGGGGTGAGATGGAGGAGGGAACCTGGGAGCACTGGTGGAGAGAAATTGACACTGGTGGTGGGATCGGTGCTACAATGTTGTATGTCTAAAACCCAACTGTGAAGAACTTTGTAAATCATGGTGCTCTAATAATTTTTTTAGTGTTGGAGAATAAATTCTTATACACTCTGCCTGACCTTGGAACATCTGGCTTCCTCCTGATTCCCAGGAACTGTGTTCTTGATGCTATCCATTACCTCCTGACCACACACTGGAAGGGCAGTGTGCCCTGCCTTCATTCCTTACCAAGGTGTCCCCACTCAAACTCAACAACACCTCCTCTTCCCTGTCACATGTTTCCCATCACCTTGTCCCAGACACTTTCTCTGCCTCCTCTTTTCCTCCCAAGGCCTAAATGTGGGTGTTCCTGGAGACTCAGTCCCCAGCCTTCTATTATTCTTTTTCCACGCTCGGCCTATGAAGACCTCACTTATCCCTTCAGAATCAACATCACTAGATTTATTCATAATTACAAAAATCCCATATCCGAAGGAAACCCAACTTTCCCTAATCACTCTTTAGGTATTTGATTCTATTGCTTTACTTATTCATTACATTTGACCTGCTCTACACATATTTCTTTTCTCCAAGCCTTCTCCTTTGTGTGCTTCTTGCTGCCAAAAATCTCTCATCATTCTTTGCATTACTCTGAGTTAAGGAGCCTCCCTCCTTTCTTCCCTGCTGTTGCTGTTGGGCTGTGGTCCTTATGATGACCTGGGGCTGCACACCCAGTTTGGGAGCTTGCACACTTTGGCTGCAGTGCATACCTAAGACCACACACTTGCCTGTGGTGCTCCCAAGCTTCTGCAGTTGTGCTGGCAGTGCCGACACACTTGGTTGGGGTGCACCCATGAATGCACAATTTTATTTTGATGTCAAGGACCCCAATGACAGTGCTTCTGAGGTCACATTAAGCATGTGGATGTGTCCAGAGATTGAACTCAAAATTTCGTGTCTATAGGACAGGTATTCTGCCATTGAGCCAGCGATATCTCCTGGTCTAAAATCTGAATTAAAAGAAAATGTGACTAGAAGATAATCTCACTCACTCACCTCCGTGTTCAATGCTCTATTCTCAATATTGGAAACATTCAGGTCTTCCTTTCTAGGGAAACTTCCCAACCTTGTCATTTCCGGGTAGCAGTGCACCACCTGCATCCTTGTTTCCTCTCTCCAACCTGCAGTGGGTGCTGCCGTGAGACTCTCACCTGTCTCACACTAGATTCTCAATTCCATTGTCCCATGGCATCTACCAACTTTTAACATCTGATATTTAAGGTCCACTGTGTGGCCCTTATCCTTCTTTCTTAATCTGTTCAAGAATTCCTGCTGCTCTAGCCAAACCTGTCTAAAAATTATTCTCCAAATCCAAAGACACAATTTTGTTTACACTTAGATATCCCTCATCGATACTATGTGTTCATTTTTAAAGTCCCAGCACAACTTCTAAGGCTTTCTCAATTACCATGGAGATAAGAGTTGTCACTCTGGTGATAGGCATGGTATAGCAGCATCGAAAATATAAAACAATAATAGCGATACTATCAAACAACAATAATAAATTTTTAATTGAACTGATTTATAGTGTCACAATTCTATTTTATTTAATCATTGATAATTTTTATGGCAACTTCACACTGGCCTGGTTCCAATAGAAATTATTTTTCCAGGGCCAGAGAAATAGTGCTCAGGGCTTACTCCTGGCTATGTGCTCAGGGATCACCCTGGCAGTACTCAAGGAACCACATGTGCTGCTGGGGTCAGATCCAGGTTGGCTATATGCAAGGTAAGCTGCTTACTCACTCACTATTGCTCTGGTCCTAGGGATGTCTTTCCAAGTACGCATCTTTCCTCTGTCCAAAACACAGAGCCGTTGGGGTTTTTATTGTTGTTTCTTTGAAATGTAGGTCAATTTTCCTGTTACTTACTCTTCCATATTTTTTAATTTTTGGATATGACCAGACTAAATTCTGCAGCTTTATGTTTAATTTGCTTTTTTTTTTACCTATTTCCTAAAGATTAAATTTTTGAATATTGGTGCAAAATATTGATTCTCATTTTTAATATGAGTGTAATGCTATAATTCTGCTTTTATTTATTTTCTTTGATTATTTTGTGCACTTAGTTACATACCCACTTTTTAATATATTATATTTTCTTATTTATCTTATTCCAGATATTTTCTAATTTCCCTTGTGACTGTCTCTTAAAAATGCGTTGTTTAATCAAAAACTTTGTAATTTTTCAGATAGCTTTCTGTTTTATTAATTTCTAGTTTTATTCTTTGATGGCCAGAGAATGTACTTTGCAAAATTTTAATCCATAAAAAGTTTAGATTTATTTTATGGCTTTGCATATGGTCTAGTTTGGTGAATGCTAAATGTCAGTAGGTCATACTGGTTGATGTTGTTCATATTGTCTATGTTCTAGTTACTTTTTTCTACTTGTTTCATTGATAATGTGTGGGCTAGGAATACGGCTGGCTTAGCAGCAAAGTGCCAGGTTTATATTCATGAAACCTGGTTTCGAGCCACAGTGCCCCAGGGAAAGGAAAGAAAGAAAGAAAGAAAAGAAATGACTGTAGACAATTCCAACTATCACCATAGGTTCTTGTGTTTCTACCAGTTTTTGTGCATGTATTTTGAAATCTTCCTATGCTTCAAACACATATTTAAAGACCTGTCTCTTGGTCTAGGAGATGTGACTGACCCCATTTCATCTCTGACACCACATCTGGCCCTTGAGCACTATCAGGAGTGACCCCTGAGCACAGAACCAGGGTTAGTCTCAGAACGGCTGAGTGTGTCCCCAAAACTCCCCTAAATATGCCTTTTTTCATGAATGGACACTTTTATCAACTGTAATGGTTCTCCTAGACTGGAGCCATAGCACAGTGGGTAGGGTGTTTGCCTTGCACAAGGCCCACCCTGATTCGATTCCTCTGCCCCTCTGGAGAGCCCGGCAAGATACCAAGAGTATCCCGCCCGCATGGCAGAGCTGGCAAGCTACCTGTGGAGTATTAGATATGTGAAAAACAGTAACAACAAGTCTCAAAATGGAGATGTTACTGATGCCCGCTCGAGCAAATCAATGAACAACAGGACAACAGTGCTACAGTGCTCAGGTAATGGTTCTCCAAATTCTGGATCACTTAATTTTGATTTGTGTGTGCATTCATACCCCTATTCCCTGCTTTGAACTTTTAACATCTAGATTTGCATATAAAATCTGTCTTTCAATGAGTATATTAAGATAATTTTACATTCCATTAAAATGGTGAAATTAAATCACTTTCTAGTTGTTTCTTCTTTCCCATATTTTCTTTTCCCCCCTTTTCTACCATTATTTGCATTATTAATAACTTTCTCCACAGTTGGATTATTAGTTACACCTTTTATTAACATTTCAATCAAGGTAGCCCTAAAATTGACACGAGACTGTTTCCAGTCCCCCATTTCTATATTTTCTATTTTGTTGTCCTATATTCTGTTTTACATCACTGTCACTGTCACTGTCAACCCGTTGCTCATCAATTTTTTCGAGCAGGCACCAGTAACATCCCTCATTGAGAGACTTATTGTTACTGTTTTTGGCATATCCAATATATCCAATATCCAATACGCATGGGTAGCTTGCCAGGCTCTGCCGCGCAGGCTTGATACTCTCGGTAGTTTGCCGGGCTCTCCGAGAGGGGCGGAGGAATTAAACTCTGGGTTGGCCGTGAAAGATGAAAGCCCAACCGCTGTGCTATACATATTGCAAATACATCTTATATTATAAATCTTATAACATACCTTCACTATTTTTGCTCTAAAATTCAACATTTTTTAGGTAATTAAAATAATAGTGACAGGGATATAGTTTAGTGGTAGAGCATTTGTCTTGCATGTGTAAAACTCTGGTTTCTATCTTTGGAACTGCAAATAAAATAAAATAAAAGCAGCATACAGTATTCACTCCTTATCCACAGTGTATACATATAAGATTCCCACTGGATATCCAAAACTAAGTCTAGTAACAAATCTACATGTAGAGATATTTCTATTAT
Source organism: Sorex araneus (assembly GCF_027595985.1). Taxonomy (NCBI): domain Eukaryota; kingdom Metazoa; phylum Chordata; class Mammalia; order Eulipotyphla; family Soricidae; genus Sorex; species Sorex araneus. The sequence continues at coordinate 64,016,768 of NC_073308.1, read as the reverse complement.
ATACATTTATGATAAATTTTATGAATTAGATACAGCAACTAATACTAAAAGAGGATAACCATAACAATATATTGTAAAAAATGTTAAGCAAATGTGGACACACTATTTCCTTTATTAGAGGTCATATTGTATTCCAAGATAATTGTATTCTTGGAAAGTAAGTTGCAGATAAAGATGAGCTACTGTATCTTATACTTCCCTTATAATTAAAATCATTAGTAAGTTTTTTGAAAAATATTTTCCCAGTTTCTATTGTACTCTTTTGTTTGTAGGAGGAACTTCTTTTAATTTTGTGTGTGTTTTTGTGTGGTGGGGGCCACACCTGGTGATTCTCAGGTGTTATTCCTGGCTCTGCACTCAGGAATTACTTCTGGTGATACTTAAGGGACCATATGAGATGCCAGGGATTGAATCCAGGTTGACTGTTTGCAAGACAGACACCCTATCCACTGTACTATCACTCCAGCCCCTCTTTACTAATTCTTATAAAGACATTCTACAGGCTATAAATTCTCTCATTTTTGTTGAAAATGGAAAAGTATTTAACCTTATCCTTTGGGGGATAAAATTTCACTGCACATAGAATTCTGTGGGATGGTATTTTTCTCTCACTATTTAAAGATATCACACCATTAACTTCTGGCTTCCAGAGTTACCAGTAAGAAACCTACCATAGTGTTGTTGTTTGTTTGAAATTGTTAAAATATCTTTTTTCCCTGTCTATATTCATAATGATGTCTATCTTTTAGGAGGGTGGGGGCACACATAGCTGTGCTCATGGCTTACAGCTGGCTCTGCACTCAGGGTCACTTAAGTTGGGATTTGGGGGACCATATGGGAGGCTGGGGATGGAACCAGGGTCAGGTGCATGCAAGGCAAATGCCCTATCCCCTGTAATATCATTATGCCCCGAGCATTGATTACTATGATGTATTAAAATCTCTATTTCTTATATTTTAGTAAAAATGTATTTTGTTTCATTTTTTGGTACTACCTTACTTGCTGTTCTCTGACATTCTTATATTTGTGGTTTGATATCTTCAAGAGTTATCAACATTTAGAGAGTTCCCAACATTTATTACTTCAAGTTTGCTTCATTCTCTTCTAGACTACAGTTACACGTGTACTTGCTCATTTAATATTGCTTCACAGAGTCTGGATGTGTTTTTGCTTCTTTTAAGTACCCTTGCTTATACTTTGTGTTTCAGTTTGGATAATTCTTGGTATCTATTTGGGCACTTCTCCAGTTTTTCTTGGCACTTTAACTTTACTCATTCATTCCTCACCTGTATCAAGCCTACTGATCTATTTGTTGAAGTAATTCCCCTTTGACAAAATTCTAGTACTTTAAGTTGTGTTCCGTGAGGTGAGGCTCGGGTCAGCTCATGCCCTGCCCAAGCCCCAGCAGCCACCCCCACCCCCAAAGCCACTGCCAGGCTCCAACACCTCAGGAGTGAGCTCTACAGATAATTCAATCTACTCAAGATTTAATGTACATGAGTTTAATTTTTTATCTCCTAAAACTCCAGGCCCTCTCAGGGTAGGGATGGGTGACCTGCCCTGACCTCCAGTACCTCCAGAATCCCCAGTAGCCATGCCCGCATCCCACCCCCGATGCCACATAAGCCCATCTACTGGCCTTGTTCCACAGACTCACAAATCTTTTTTATTTTATTTTTATTTTTATTATATTTTTTTATTGATTCACCGTGAGAATAGTTACAAAGCTTTCCAGTCTAAGTCTCGGTCATACAATGATCAAATACCCATCCCCTCACCAGTGCACACCCTTGACCACCAAGAACCCCAGTATGCCCTCCACCCTACCCATACCCCCACCTATGTGGCCATGATTTCCACCTTACTCTCTCTCCGCTTTGATCACATTCAATGTTTCCACAAAAGACCCACCATGATTACTTGGAATTTTCCCCAACATTCAGACCTGCCGAAAAGGCATCATTAGATAACTTGTTTTCTATTACTGATATGAAGAGCATTTTTGATTTCTGATATTTTAGTAATAAGTCTGGAGGGATTTCTGCCAAGAGCAGTTGGGTTCTGAGATTGTTTTGTGTGCCTCTGGGATTATGGCCGTTCAGGAGTTAGGAGCTATTTGTGGGTGGCAACTCGGAGCCTCGTCGGGGAGGGGAGAAGGGCCAGTTCCACCCCCCCATCCCGTGAGGCCCCGAGTGTCACATCACTGCAGTCTCATACCTGGATGTCCAATAGGCTCTGAAAAGTGGCAGCCACCACGCTGCCAGGGAGAAAAAGCAGAAGGGACAAACACCTTTCCCCACCCCAGCTGGCACGGCACCATAGTTAAGTGCTCAGTCCAGATGCATTTCTACCAAAAGCTGCTGGGTTCTGGGGTTGGTTTGTGTGCCCCTGGGATCATGGCCATTTAGGAGCCAGGAGCCATTCATGAGCGGCAACTCAGGGCCTCGTCAGGGCAGGGAGAGGGGCTGGTTCCACCCCGTATCCCTCGAGGCCCCAAGAAGACTCACAGATCTTGAAAGAGATCAGCTCCCTGCAAAAATTTCTCAGATCCCCATTCTCAGCTAAGACCTGCAGGGCGTTCCAGGGCAGGTGGGAGGACCAGCTTCTCCCCAACGCCCCAGCAGCTGCTCCACACCCCAAGCTGCTGCTATGCCTCCAGTTGGATTGCCAGTTAATTACTCTGAATTTTCTGGAGTGACATCTCCAAACTCTACAGAACTGCAATTCCAGTGGGAGCACACCAGATGGGATGGTATGACGTGTAGAAGCCAACCAATCTCATCTAACAGAAACATTAATACAGTTTTTTTTTATCATAAATCAGTTTTAATATTTAAATACTGAACGTTTTATATTCTTCTCACTTAAAACAATTTAAGCGTATCCCAAACCACCCACTAATATTATTAGTAGCTACTAAAACATTCCATAAATTATAAAAACATATTTGACTATTATAGATATCAAAGTATTTAAATACAATGAGGAATTATCTATTTTTCCTCACACAAATGTTATTTTTTTTATTATTTATTTTTATTTATTTATATATTTATTTTTATTAGTGAATCACCATGAGTTACAGTTATAAACTTATGAACTTTCATGTTTGCATTTTGTTTATATCCCTCCACCAGTGCCCAGTCCCCTCCACCAATGTTCCCAGTATCCCTCCCACCCTCCCGCCCCCACCACCCCCCCTGCCCCACACCACCTCTGTGGCAGGGCATTCCCCCTTGTTCTCTCTCTCTCCTTTTGGGTGTTGTGGTTTGCAACAGAGGCACTACGTGGCCATCGTGTTTGGTCTATATTCTATTTTCTTATGTCCCCAAGGTGAGATACAACAATTTTCGCAAATTTTCTTCTACGGCAATATTTTTTGATCATTCTGTTAGCCATTAAGTGGTAACAGGCAACATAAAATAAATTATTGTGGGCCTGCAACCAGGGAGGGCTTGATGGGACGTTGGGGAAATGGAAGCAGTGGTGGCGGGAAGGTGACATTGGTGTCGGGATTGGTGTTGGAACATTGAATACCTGCAACAACCATCATGAATTACTTTGTAAACCATGATGTTTAAATAAAGTAGGGGAAAAATTAAAAACTAAATAAGTTGTGTTTCTAGGTGGCCCCCTGAAGTCTCACCTTCCTTCTTAAGTTTCCCACTTGGACACACCCCTGGCCCATTTCCAGGAAATCCTTCCACACTGTCGCTATTGGATAGAGCCTTTGCCAGCAGCTCTAATTCTTGCTCATCTCTCCTGATCTTCTGATTCCCTCATTTCCTGGCAGTAGGCTTTATTTTCTTGCATTGGGGGGGGGGGAGATGTCTTATCATTTTTTTAAGTGAATGTAGGACGGTAAGCCTGAGGTCATGAATATTTATGCCCCTCGTTTGTCAGGACATTTGAGTTAATCTAGTCAAGTAATGAACTGTGTCTGAAGGCAGTGTAACACAGGTTTCAGATTCCACTGGTGCTGGGCTCACTGTCCTATGCTTGGCTTGAAGACGGAGTGAAGACAGTCTTTCTCAATGTTCTTGCTCTACCCCCAGGCCACTGTCATGTGATGATTCCACAGGAAACGTCCTCCTCCCGCCTCTCACCTACCCACGGCTGGAGCTCCCTGTACCCTGATAACTGCTCTTGGAGGGAGGTCCCCTCTCTTCCTGATTTGGCTCTAGTCTCAGGCCTGGAGTTACTGGAACTTGACGTGGAACTTTTCCAACTTCTCCGCCTGCCTCGCCACCACAGTCAAATTCTGCTCTCCATCTGCGGTTTATCTTGGCCAGGAGATTGCTGGCCTTCCTGCGGTAGTAAAACCAGTCTGGATCTGACTAAGGGATCCATAATCCAGGCGGCTTTCCTCTCCTCCCACAGCGTTGGAGACGTTTTCCTCTTCTTTTCCAAGCAACAATGTTTCTTTGTGCTTTCAGATTGACAGTGTTTTTTTGCCCACCCCCTCCTCCACGGCTTCAGACATTTCACTCCCAGGGGCTACGAGACCAAGAAAGGAACAACTCTTGAGTTCCCTCTTTTAAGTCTCAGAATGTTTCTGCATGCATACCTGTGGGAACGTTTTCCGGAATGACCCCCAAGAGGGAGGGGTAGCTCTGCTGGTGAATGGAAACCATTTGTTTCAGACTCCTTGCTAGCTGGCTTTGAACAATGGGTTGGAATTTTAGTTTGATTTATTCTGCCCAGCTTGAATGACACTAGTCATTGAGAGAGTTCATATTCCATGGCTTATCAGTCTTTGGAAAGTGATTAGCAGTGACCTCAGCTCTTTAGCGTGCTCAAGAGAAGTTATGATTTCAGAGTGCATTCATTTTTTTTTCTCCTTAGATTCGATAGGAGCAGCATCCTTTGCAGCTCTCTGCATATTTGGTGAAAACTAAAACCACTTGATTGCTATTTTTAATGACTAATTCATAAGGCACTGAAAGACTACAGGTAACTTTGCATTTAAGAGGTATTCTAGGTGTTCTGCATTGTTACACAAAGAGAGTAACTCTTGTCACCATGTTGAATATTCTTGTCCAGATCTTCATAATCCAGGAATTTGCTTTCCTTTGAAAACTGACCCTTTGAAAATAATGTTTCTTTGCAGACTGTTTATGAAGAAACAACACAAAGTTCATTTCCATTGAATGAAAGACTGCAAGTATCTTACCAATATATTCATAAACAATGGATAGAACATTCAGCCTTGAAGCTTGCCAAAGGAAGAACTTTTAACATAATTCTATAAAGACCTTGGTTTAAGATAATCTCATCAATAAACTAATCCCATGATATGGAACAAGTTGTTAAATACCTACAGTTTAGTTTACTTATGCAGCAAAAGTATATTGCTAGAGACACAAATTTGAAAATGTATATTTTTAAATTTATATCTTTAATACATTTGCTACTTCAATTTTTGAGCTATTTATTGAGACTGGACTCTGAGCCAGGCTATTTTCACTTGGGGCGTCCCAGAGGGGGGTGGGTGAGAACTCTCCCCGCCCTAAGGGACCCAGTCCCGGGCAGCCAACCTCCACTACCTAACTGCCACCATGCTCCAGGCCGCTTTCCGGACACATTATAAGACACTTCCTACCTATTTTCCATAATTACCACACCATATTTGATGGAATTCAGACAGTAGGCAACAAATCATAGAGAGTAATATACATATATATTATATATTACTCTCTATGGTTTTAATATATATTCTATTATATATATATTCTATATATACACCTCTCAGAGAGCCTGGCAAGCTACCAAGGGTATCCCACCTGCACGGGCAGAGCCTGGCAAGCTACCCATGGCGTATTGGACATGCCAAAAACAGTAATAATAGGTCTCATTCCCCTGACCTTGAAAGAGCCTCCAATCATTGGGAAAGACGAGTAAGGAGAGCTTCTAAAATCTCAGGGCTGGGAAGAATAGAGATGTTACTTGTGCCCACTCAAGTAAATCGACGAACAACAGGATGACAGTGATATAGTGATTTATTGAGACAATACAATGTGAACATTGTTAAAAGGAGGCATAATCCATAGGAACAACAGAGTAATTCAAAATGGGATAATAAGAGATAAAAATAGGTTCCGCCCCCGCCGCTCGGGGAGCCGGGCGTCGGGCTCGGACAGCGGCTCCGACGGCAGCTCGGACGCGGGCGCCGAGGCTCCTGTAAAAAGAGTCTTAAGACACCGCTGCCGAGATGTGACCCCGGGGCCGCACGCGTGTGCGGCTCCTCCGCAGCTGCACCCGCGTGAATCCAGACCCAGCTGAACCAACTACAACATGGACTGCTCTTGCAGATTGTCTCCAGCCAGAGAACTAAGCCGAGACCCCATGCCCGCCCGGGAGGGGAAAGGTATTTCTCTCTCGCGCCTGTCCCTTCCCGGGGATGAAGGGCGTGGGGGCCTCCATATTATGACGACCACAGATGGGGTTTACAAGCTTGCAATGATCCAATATCCGGAAGAACTCTCCCTGGACTTAGTTGTTAAAGTACAGAAATACAAAACCGCCCGGCCGCTACTGCAGCCTCGCGACCTCATTTCTCTTCACAACAGGTCTGACTCTAGTGGGGTGCTCCTAATAATAATGGTGAAGTTTGTGTTGAAATATTGAATGTAACCAAGTTAAATAGAAAGTAAAGTGAAATTTATCAGTTACAAGGCGGGGGGGGGGTACGGGGGTGGGCGGGATGGGAGGTGTACTGTGTTTTGTTTTTTTTTTGTCTTCGGTGGTGGGATATGGGCACTGGTGAAGGGATGGTTGTTTCAGCATTGTATGGCTAAGACTTAAGCCTGAAAACATTGTAATTTTCCACATGGTGATTCAATAAAATAAAATTTAAAAAAAACAAAAAACAAAAAAAGAGATAGGAATAGTTGAGTAAGAACATAAAATAAAAATGGTTAATTCTAATCAAACTTAACAAGCCAGATACATCATTTCTTGAGATGTGCATTTTATCATATGCTATAATGTTGCTCAAGAGATGTGGTAAGACTTCACTATTATAGAAACAAGTATTAAAATTCTTATAAAATAAGGGTTAAAATAGCAAATCTAAAAATTCTAATGACTCTGTCCCAGAGACATTAAAATGATTCCTAAACAAGAATAAAGGAATAAGCACCAGGAAATAGATGCCTTGGTGTAAAACACAACGCAATGGTATCAAACTAACTATGTTACCCCCATTAAGTAACAAATGAAAACCACCTTAAAACAGGACTGAAATTGCTAAATGTGTAACAGTAGAAATACTCACGAGGGATTAGAAAAAGTCAAAAGAAATAAATCCGGGATTTATTTGGAAGGCTAAACAAATCAAAAAATCCTTAGATACCAAAGGCAGCATAAATCTCAAGAGTGACTCGAATTTGTAAACCTTTGAAAAAATAGGAATTAAATATATATAAAAAACTGAAGCATGATCTGCTGAAAAGCACCACAAAGGAAATGGGACATTTGTATTTTTATGAGCCAAACCAATTTATTGTGCTAGCCTCTAATTATTCAACAAGTCAATTCCTTGGAGGTTGCCGGAAATCTCACTCTATATAGACCAAAAGAGTATTTACATCTTAAGTTGTTTAACAATTATGTCCCGAAGTGACTTTTAATTTCTCTTTTTTGGTCATAAGTAAAAATATAAAACCTAAGTGTTTGCTTCAGAATAGATCGTGATATATTGTTAGTCAATATTTTTTCATTACCTTTATGCTTTACTTATGTTAAAAATTACCATTTTTAATTAATCGCAATATGCTGGGTCTCATTCCCCTGACCCTGAAAGAGCCTCCAATGCGGCATTGTTGGGAAGAACAAGTAAAGAGAGGCTTCTAAAATCTCAGGGCTAGGACAATGGAGATGTTAGTGAGACTGCTCGAGAAATTCAATGATCAATGGGATGATGATGATGATGATGATGATGATGATGATGATGATGATGATGATGATGATGAATGAATCGCAGTATGTGCCCCTTGTTTATAATATCTTTTCTATACCAATGTCTGCAATGTAAAGTTTCTAGAAACAAAGAGCTTTAATAATATGTGCAAGATAACATTGGGAGCTTGTGTTTGTTGATTGCACCCCAACCTGTCAATTATTTTTGTCTCCTGATCAGACTCTGACTTATAAATACTTTCTCTTCTCCTTAATGTCCTTTGCATGGTTAGTTATTTCAGAGCAATTGCTTTTTGTATGGATATAGGAAGATAGTTAAAAAGACAAGCTTGTGGCTTGGGAGTTGATTGACTCCAGATAATATACCTCCTGGACATCTGGTCTCTCAACTTAAGCCTCAGTTGCCCTTACTTCCTAGATCCCCAAAAGCAGGGTCCTGACGAGATACTGGATGGACCCAGGGCAAGCAGTGAGCTATGAGCTAACCCTGGCATCTAATAGGCCTGGCCAAAGTGCCCTAATGCTTCACTATAAGTTAAGAACTTGGTCATGGACAAATTCTGTCATGATCCAAAAGTAATAACTAGATATGGACCCTGCTGGGTTAGGAATGATTGGTCTGGCCTGAGTACTGTAGTCTGAGTCTAGCGAGATGTTCCCAGGAGAGTCACCCTATAAGTCTTAAAGTGTCTATTACCATGTCCATACAGAATGGTAAATATCAGGGAGGAGAATTAAAGATGCTGATTAAGTTGCAGGTCTAAGGTGAGGAGAAACAAACTTTAAGGGTTGTTTTGCCCTTGTGGGATGCAGGTGGTAGGGAAGTCTGGAAAAACATTTTTGATCACACTTCCCATGGGGAGGAATGGTTGGAGAGGCATGGTGAGAGGATAAAAAGAGTGGCTGCGGGGAGAAGGGGGTTGATTGATTGAAGGAGAGAGGATTGAAGAAGGAGAGAAGAAGACAGTAGAGAGAGAGGTAGAGGAGACGGATACAGTGGGAAGAAAGAATTGTGCGGTTGCAGAGAGACAAACAGAGAGAGAGAGACGGTTGGAGAGAGCTGGGAGAGACCAGAGCTTGAATAAATGGCAACTAATCAGCAACCAGCTTGGCCCTTGTTCTTCTTTCATCCGTCCAAGGCAACAACCGTCTGAATGGAGGAGGCTCGAGAGCACCGAACATGGGCAGCGGCGAGAGAGAGAGGCTGGGGAGCCCACGAACATCTCTGCATGCATGAAGCGTTCACACAGCCTAAGTAGGGGTTTTTCACAAATATGTCATCAGTTGATTCCAAAATGGAAATAGTTACTAAAATTCCTACAGATATAGAGTTTTAATGCTCTTACTGGACAAAAATTAAGTGCCAAAGAAATCACTTGAAGACAATATTCAGTCAAACAAATATCCATGACTTCTCAGCACAAAGAGATTTAACAGCGTCTTCCGGGAACCTCCTTTATCACATAAACATATTTGCTAACCTACTGGGGTCCAGTTGAAGTTAAAGGCTGGAAGGGAAGACCAGCAGCCTGAGTGCAAGCAATTCACTCTTAATACATTGTTAAGGATTTTCTCTTCACTAGATGTTTGAGTAACATCAGTGAACAAAAAGCAAGAGATCCATGTTTGATGGAGTCTGTTTTGTGATAGGAGAAATAGGACTGTAATGTGCCTCAAAGTGAGAGGGGTTCGGTTACCTACGTAACATGTATTAGGTATTTACCGTTCACTGAGTGTTAGAGTTCTTAAAGTTTTACATGTATCAGCAGTGGAATAGGGTGGGGCTAGTTACTTTAAGTCTTTATTCCCAACATACTTTGTAGAATGCTTAAATGTAGAGTTTATCCCCGAAACACTATAAAGCTGGATGTACAACTGAGTCTTACAATTAGCAAATGAACACCAACTAGCCAAACAGGAGAGAGTTTTTTGTCAAATAAACTAAAACACCCCAGTTATGTCTTTAGGTCATTCAGCATGTGGTGATTTTTAAAATTTTTTAAATTTTATTGAATCACCATGAGATAGTTACAAGCGTTTGTGTTTGGGTTATAATCTCACAATGATCAAACACCCATCCCTCCACCAGTGCACATTCCCTACCACCAATATCCTGGGTATACCCCCCCTTTCAAACCCTCCCCCTGCCTCTATGGCAGACAATATTCCCCATACTCTCTCTCTCTCTCTACTTTTGGGCATTATAGCTTGCAACGACAGACACTGAGAGGTCATCATGTTTGTTCCATTATCTACTTTGGGCATGCATCTACCATTCCAACTGGTTCCTCCAGCCATCATTTTCTTAGTGATCCCTTCTCTATTCCATCAGCATGTGGAGCTTTTTTCAATTCCATGATAATAGTTACAAATACTCTGCTTATAGAAATGCAAATAAAAGAATTTTAGCATATATAAATATCTTGTAGCATGAAGAGAGAATACTGCCTGGGCAGATTAAAACTTCCGTCTATAAACTGCGAGCATGTTTTTCTGCAGTCAGATCATATGATTATGATATTATAACTACAGAACACAGAGTTTCACAAGAGAAAACTCCTGAATAAATAATTCCTCATGTCTGCCAACATTCAACAAAAAAGAATTTCAACTCACTTCATTGCTGTGTGCTCTAGATTCTTTGCCAAGAGTTCCTCTATGACTTTGTAACAACCAGTAGTATTTGGCAGAGTAGTACCTGGCACACACAATACAGGGGGGTAACCTGTGGGAAACTCAAATGAACTGAGCTGAACCTTCAAATTACAAACAACTCTATGGATCTCACACTTCAAGAGACAGCAGTAGAATGAAGAAAGGCCCTTTATTCTTGCTCCTGCCTCTTTCCAGGAAGATAAATTCAGGCAACTTTGAGAAAGAGCTAGTTTTATTTATGAATGTCATACATACATCCTTCATACATCAAGAGGTTATCAGCAAGGTGAGGAGAATTTGGGTCCCATCTGATGAGTCTAAGTCAGGAATTTTAAATGCTTAACTAGCTTATCTCAAGATTTAATACACCAGGTATATTACAAACTGACTTAAATTATTGAGCTCTATAGCAAAACTCAAAATAAAAGTCCTTGTATCTGGCAGGAAAAAATAAAGTTTGAATACTGTGGAGTTTGGAAATAAGGCACTGATCTTTTGCATCCAATAAAACAAGCAACTGGATCTCAGACTGTGGATTCTTGTTTACCACAGAATTTAGGACATTAGTCAGACTTCAGAAATTCTGCCCTCAATAGTAGCCATTCCCTTTCCTCCACCCTACTGATGTTTCACTTCAAAGTCCAGTAATTGGTTATTCTTTGTTTTAGCCAAACTTCTTAGGCTTTGTAGATAGACCAAGAAATAGCCATGGATAGTTTTGGTATCTGTTTCCATTGAAACTATTCATTATTTCTCCATAGTTTCACTTGTCAATGGTTTTCAAAAATTATAAAATAGACAAATGTCAATCTAGTTCATTATTAAAATGAGTCATTTCATGTTAGCACTGCCATTGCCTCTATTGTTTCCTAGTATATCATACAAATTCTAGTAGCACTAAACATAATCCAAACAATTACCCCAAAACACAGCTTCCCCCCCAAACAGAAGAAAATAAATATTGATACTAAAATGTTGAAAGAGTATATTAAATTTTTTTGTAAGAACCATTATATGATATGTTTGGATACTGTTTTATTTCAGTTTTAAGCCCTGAATTTAAATCCAACTAAAAGTTGTCCATTTTTAAGTAAAAAATTTTCACCCAACTTTTTTTAGATGACTTCTTTGAAGAAGCTGAATTATTGGAAATATCCTTCACAGTTTTCCATGAAGTATGTATGCTTTTACAAGTTTGAATATATTTATTTATAAGTTAGAATTCTTAAAGTTCGTGTGCATGGAATGCATCTACCTCTAAATATTTATGAGTATACTACCTCATTAAGTCAAAAAACAGCCAGGAGTGAAAAACTCTAAACAGTGTATTCTCAATATAGTGGACACATTCAAATCTCGTTTAAAAAAAAATGAAATGAATCCTACATTCCTGTTTTTTTCTTTTTCTTTAGCCCATGTGCCCCCCAATCCTGTTCCAACACCCCTATTTTGGGGGGTATTTCAAGATATTTTATTGGGCTATGACATATTTGCAAAAATATACTTATTTAATAGATATTACTTGAGCTGGAACATCAATTTTATGCCCATGGACTCTCATCATACCCCAACAACATACCTACCGTACCCCCAACTTTCCTCTCACTCTTTTTTTTATATTGACAGTATTTTTGTTTGTTTGAGGGGGAAGGCTTTGGGGTTACTCCCAGCAATGCTCAGGGTTACTTCTGGCCCTACACTCAGAAATAACATTCTTTTGTGAGAACACTAAAGATCCATCTTCCTAGCAAATCTTAAAGGTACCAAGACAGTATTGTTAAATATAGGCTCTGTCCTGTACATAATATTTTCTAATTCTTGACTAGTCAAGGGTCTTTTGGTTTCAGATCATCAGTTCTAATTAAGGAAAACGTCTAACATGAACTATTTCACAAACATACACAGTTTATTAAGAAGTTGGCCACTGTAAGAGAAAAGTGAAGTGAGAGAATTAGAGAGAACTTATGGTTCTTTGGCAGAATTTTGGCAAATTCTCGGGTCTTTGGTTTAATCTTTTATACTTGGATTATGCCTTCAAAAGTGTTAGGGGGGAGTGACCCCTAGTCCACAATCTTCTTCACAAAAGAATATGAGAAGTAGTTTGAATGTGTGTGTATGTTCGCAATGAATGATGATTTTAATGAAACTGGTGAAAGGATTGTTTCTTCTCTTCTGTTATGGTGGTGGCATCAGGTTTAATGTTTGATTGTGTGACTTTTAATATCTACTTTCCTTAGCTTAATCCCCAAGAGACTACCATCATTTGTCATTTTCCTGCCATATTTTACTTAATATCACTGTCACTGTCATCCCGTTGCTCATCGATTTGTTCGAGCGGGCACCAGTAATATCTCTCATTGAGAGACTTATTGTTATTTTTTTTGGTATATCCAATACACATGGGTAGCTTGCCAGGCTCTGCCGTGCGGGCTCCATACTCTCGGTAGCTTTCCGGGCTCTCCAAGAGGGGCGGAGGAATCGAACTCAGGTTGGCCGCGTGAAAGGCGAACGCCCAACCGCTGTGCTATCGCTCCAGCCCTCTACTTAATACATTAAAACAAAACAATGCCAAGGTAGTATTTACATTTTTTAAACAAAGAAGAGGGGCAAAGGTTCTAAGAGAAACATTAGTTGAGACATGATATATATTTATAATATATACCACTCATGCGTCATAAATAAATGCATTTGGTAGATGTGATAATCACATTGCAACTTGTCTTTAAGTTTTTACCCCACTTTTAAAATTAAAGTCATAGATATACACCTAGATTCCTATTATAACTCATTTTCCAATAATTCTCACTCTTAGGAACTTGAGCAAAAGAATTTATTATGGTCATATTAAACTACTTGAATCATTTTTCCTCTTAATTCTCAAAATATTCAAGGTTATTAAAGAGTTTATCTTTTAATTTTTTCATAATTTAAATTTTTTTCTTAAAAATATTTTTGTTTCAGTCATACAATGTTCCAACACCCAATATCCCCAGTTTCCCTCTCACCCACCCCAACCACCCTTCACCCCAACCTGCCTCTGTGGAACACACCTCTCTTCTCTCTCTCTTTCTCTCTCTCTCTTTCTCTCTCTCATAAAATAACATACTATAAGCATAAAACCCTAGAAAGTCACTTATGTATTTCTTTCTTTGCTTTCTTAAGGACATATTTTTATACCATTGTATTTATCATACACAGAAAATATTGTATCTTCTTTACCTTCTTTTACTATATGTTAGTGACTTTGCTTCTTTTATTATTACTTTTACTATTCTATACTTCTCACATATATGTTATTCAATGCACATTACTAATTTAAAGCGTACTCCTCTAGTTCCAAGAAAGTGACTTCTTACTTAGTACATGTATAGTACCTTAAAATATTTAAATTTGACCTTCTTAATTATTTTCCTAGGTACTTTCCAGATCCAGTAGGTGTCTGGATTTACTGCAGTGATTATGTATCAACATCTGAATTTATTACTCTGGAGCCTTTGTCAATGTAAGTTTTCACAATGTGTTCAGCAAATTGGTTTACGGGAATGCTAGTTGCCTGTATGAGTCTCACAAGAAGCTTGCCTAATACGCTGGAAATAGTTAAAACAATGGGCAAGTTCTCGCATCAAACAGTGATGATGATAAGAAATATAAGTAACAGGGGCCAGTGTGTAGTAAGTAGTACAGAGCACAGGGTGCTTGCCTTGCATGCAGACAACCCAGGTTTGATCCTTGGCACCCCATATGGTTTCTTGAGTTCCACCCAGAGTGACACCTGAGCAGAGAGCCAAGAGTGAGCCCTGAGCATCACCAGGTATGTGGCTTTTGCAAAAATTCAGCATAGAAAGTACAGTCGCCCCTTGTGTGACTCTTTGAACACCCTGCTATTTACTGGTTCTGGGCTCTGTTGAACTCCCTAAATTTGCTGACTCTGGAAGGATTTTCATTTCTTCCCTTGGCACACAGGACACTGAATCTCAGACTCAGACCAAAAGAATCTTTACCACAAAATTGGTCTCTCCCCATTTCAGTCTGCCAGCATCCCAGGTGCTCACCCACCCTCTGCTATGGGTTGCTGCCTTCTGCAAATAGTTAGATCATGCTGTCAGCACAGACTAAAATAAGAGAAAAGATTTTCAAGCAGGAGAAGTTAGAATTTTCCAGGGCTTACCAGAGAGATACCCCTCTGAGTGCAGCGGGTTTCTTTTCTTCCCCCCTTGAGCCATAATAAACCCCTTCTGTGTATCCAATTCCTAAGCAACTCTTCAAATAGTGCACTCAGTATTATTGCAATGTAAACCAAATTGCTAAACTGGCTTTTTAGATGTCCCAATTCGCACCGTCACCAGAAGTGAGAGAGATTCTATTTCACAATGCTCTCTCGTGGTAACATGAACTTCTCTAAATTTTTCCTAATTTTATTTTAGCACGAACAATTACACTTGAGACTCCAAGATGGACTCAAAACAACATCTGAAAATAATACACTACAGCCATCATAAAGCCTATGAATTATAGAGTGTTTATTAGATGTCTGGTATTTTATATTAATTATTTCATGTACCCATAAGCAATGTTCAAACAATAAGTATTATTCTTCTCTTTCAACTTGCAAGAAGCTTGAAGATCCAAAGATGTAACCTATCCACATCTGTAGTAGCCTGCACGGGAAGTGTGAACACAATCAAAGTCAGCATCTCTTTAAGTTTAATTCCCTCGATGCCACCTATGCCAGGCTAGCTCAAAGCTATAGAACTATAAACATGTGCATTTTCCACTCATCATTCCTTTCAAAAATTCCATTAGCATGTTGTTTAAATGACTCCAATGGTATGAATAATAAATTTAACTCGATTTAATTAAACTCAACTATGCAATTTTTTTCTCAAACCACAAATCTGAATCTTGCACGTTCTTCAAAAAGCAAACAGCATATTCAATTACCCTTGCAATCCTCCAGAACTATGATGTATTCCTCTTTCTTTTGCTTCAATTAAGAAGTGATCACTCTATTTGCTAGAAGCATTTGAAGGTTTTGTAAGATCCTATAACAAGCCTAAAATCAAACTTTAAACTTTTAGTACTCACAAAAAAAAAATTGGGAGTAAAAATGTGATTTGGGAGGGGGTTGAAAGACAGAGAATGTGTGCTGGGTAAGTTTTTACGAAATATGATTCCAATTGTTTTCCACTAATGAAATAACAATAATATTTCCATGATACCAAATTAGTTACTCATGTGCTTTGTAGCAAAAATGTCTCCATGTCTACACCTTCCTTGCCTCATCAACTTCATCACATTTGCCTGATTAATTTCAAAACCATGATAGGTGCCATTTAAGTTGGCAAAGTGTTGGCACAGGAGAAATTTAAGTGCCTCATGGGGAAAGAAGTCAGGCCAAGTAAAATAACTCAGAAAGAAAAAGACAAATATCAGGTGCTCTCACTCAAATGTAGAATATAAAGACGCAAAGGAAGGGAACAGACAAAACCAACAGAAACAAACCCATGGAGTCAGCCCACAGAATCTAGGTTACCACAGGAAATGGGGGGACCACCCATGGGAATACAACAGAAAGATACTGGTACTTCAATGGTGTTCGTGGTATGGTAACACATACCTGGAACAGGCATGAAACTGCACCCCTAGAACATATGAAGTAGCCTAAACTAAGGTTTCTCAATGAAATAATTTAATAATTAAAATTAGATTTATGAGGATAAATCCTGGAATCAACTCTGATAACCAGACACAAACTTCTAATTCCTACCCTCCCTAAAGAGGGACACTCACAGAGCAAATTTTAAATTTGCTCAGTAAAGACATATGTAACCTGCATGAACATGTTTGGAAATATACTTAACTCAATTCCTAATAGTTGCATTAAGATGATATTTTCAAAGTTTATTATATTTTTCAAATCCTAGTTAACCTTCAAGTTTTTTCCTCAAAGATCATCTTCTTCTTAAATGTGTTTTATTTTACCTTTCTAATCCTTCGCTGTCCCCTGATTCACTCTCACTCTGATTTCATAAGATAGTTTGCTTACTTGACAACTCTTCAAAATGATACTTTTTACCCAATTAATATATCTTGGTACTTTTAGGATTTATGTGTCCACTTGATTTGTTGCCTCTGTACACAAATTTCAAGCTGGTGTGATTAATAATTTTTTTCCATTTGTTGGTTAAAACTATGTTAAAAGCAAAAACAAAGAGCAGATAAATTAATGCCAATTTTATTCCTTTTTTAACATTTGATTTGCCACAAGATTAAGCCTAAATCTACAGAGGAGAAATAATGAGAGAGAGCTAGAGACAGAGAGAGAGGGAAATTGATTCATGCTGTCCGGCTTATTTCCCTAAGGAATAGGGGCTTCTTTCCATCAGGTGATCAAATGCAAGAAGGGACAAAGGATTCTTTACACCTGAGATTTAATTGAAACAGCAAGGTCTGACCTAGAGCTATAGCAATTAAAAAGCCCCCAAATACAGTTCCTACCTCACAGCCCAGCAGAGAGTTCTCCTGAGCTTCAATCTCCTTAATAGAAGAAAGACTTGGTACCAGGGTGGGTGTAAGAAGCTAAGGTCATTGATCCCCAGGAAATAGCCCCCTTGAATTTTCCTTCTTCTGCTCAACTGCTGAAAGTTCAATCACACTTCATAAATCTACAAAAACACAGTGCCATCACTTGAATTTTATTCTTTAAAATGTCTTTTGGAAGAAAAGAACTTAAAAAAAAGTTTCCTTTATTTTTTAGATCAGGTCCAATGTTGCCTTTTAATGATAAAAAAACTTGAACAGAAAGACTTCTTTAAACTGGAAACCTAAATACTTAGTGTACCATTGCCTAAATACTTAGGGCTCTTGTTATGTGCCAGAGTTGATTTTGTCTGTAGAACTCTATGTGCTTATTGCTTTCACTTCCCAAAACCACAATATGCATATTCATTCTGTTCTCTTTCCTGTTGCTTTACTGTCAAATTATATGGAAAGAATTCAAGGCAAAGTTAAGTTGCATTTATTTAACATTTCTGAACTATTTGCTAATTCTATTTTATTCATCATTTTAGTAAATTCGACTATAAGTTCATGTTAATCATTGGTTTATAAACATTTAGCAATAAGATAATTTTGACTGATTTCCTATCCAGAGAAAGATAGGCAGAAGAGCATGAAGTTTAACCTAAACCATTTCAGATCCATTGTGAGAAGGGAAATCTACATATTTAGAACCATATACGTTTCCCTCTTAAGTAAATGGACTTGAATCTAACATTGCCTTAATTAAGTATAGTTATACTATTATTTTAGTATGAGAAACAATGGATTCATGACTTTAATTTAAGAGAGTAAGAAAAAAGTGAGCAAAGGAAAGACATTAAAATTAAAAAATGGAAAACAATAGTTTTTAAAATTTTGAGTATTCTGTTTGAAATTGCCATCTGGAATCCTACCTTTTAGGTTGCTGTGAACCCTATGAAGGAAGATAACTCCCTGCAGTTTGCAAACAAGGAGCGAGAGTAAGCCCTTTCCTAGTGACTAGTAATTGGAAGAACTGGGTTTGGAACCAAGTTCGTGTGTTGTCAAATTACACGTTCTTTCTTCTATATTGTACTGACTTGAATGTTAGCTAATGACTCAGCACCAGTATTTTTTCCTGCATAGAATTTTTACTGCTTGGATTGTAAACAGAACTTTAATTAAAATATCTCTAACGACAAATATTAACAACTGACAATAGCCGAGTGGCACTTACCAACACATATACCATCCCCTTATCTCTGCATTTTTTTAATAAAGCAAATGTTAACTCTACTGTTACATAAAATATGATTCAAAATATTCCTGTGATTCGGTCATAGTTGTCACATAAGAAAACAGTAGGTAAACATCTGAAGAGATGATACCTTGTTCTTTGCTTTTGAAAAACATCCTAAATATGTTTTATAAAATCATTCCAAAGTCTACTTTCTGTTGTATAAAATGAGCATGGAGCAGCATCTTGGTACCTGTAAGAGTTATAAAGAAAAAAAATGATAAAATGAAAGAACTGATGTGCCTCTCTTGAATACCTTGGAGAAACACAAGGTTTCACCCTGATAAATTATTAAAACAATGAAATAAATACATGAATAAATAAAGCAAAGTTTTCAGAAACCTTGAGCAGATCAATTTTAAATTAGTTCAGGATGGTTCTTCACATGTGCTTGATTGAATGGCTTGTAGAAAAAGCTAAAATCACTCAACCACTGGTTGTTTTACTTTGGTGATTTCTGCGTTGACAAATTGTTCACTTGGCTAAAGGCTTTCAACTGCCAAAAAAAGTATTCACTCTAAAGTTAACTTGGGTTAACTTTGCTCTGGTGCCAAGTCTTAGGACTTTAAGTCTACTGACAGCATCTTACTGTCCTTGTGAAGTCCCCTTTGTGTGGCTCAGGTGGGTTGAACCAACCTATGGCCACCTAGTTATTGTATGACTAACAGATGACCAGTCAATTCCTCCACCCCTGTCTCAACCACAGACACTGAAGGAGGGCTTGACTTAATGTAAGCCAGCTCAAGCATTATATAGATTTGACGGAAGCTCTTAGTGAGAGAAAGTGTCTCTTCCTTTTGATCAAACCCCAAAGCACATATTCTTAGGATTTTCTTTCCTGCCATTCAAAGAACCTGTCCACATAAGACACATCTTTAAGGAAAAAAAAAGACAAACAAATAAACAACATTTGAAGGACATCCCTAGAAAGCCCAATCCCAAATCTAATTGTAGGTCAACCTTATTTCTCCTTGGATATATACAGATTCTTTAAAGTGCTTATTATTTGCTTAAAGTTATTAAAGTTGGAATTTATTTATTTGTTTGTTTATTGTTTTAGTCACACTCTGCTGTATTCAGGGCTTGCTCCTGATTCTGTGCTCAGAGATCGTTCCTAGTGATCCTCAAGAGACCATATTGGTGCCAGGGATCAAACTGAGGTCAGCATTGTAAGTCAAACTCCTTGACTGATGCACTACTTCTCTCAAATTATAGTTCTTTAACTTGCAACTGATAGATCTCAAACTAATATTCATGTGATGTTATTTTCTGTGACTGAAACTGTTGTGCCACATTTCAGCTTATTACTCTCAGATAAGTAGTGAAGGAAGATTTTTAAAAAATAGAATAGCTGTGATATCAGAATATTTTTTTGGCTTTTTTGGGTCACACCCAACGATGCACAGGGGTTACTCCTGGCTTTGCACTCAGGAATTACTCCTGGCAGTGCTCAGGGGACCATATGGGATACTGGGAATCGAACCTGGGTCGACCACATGCAAGGCAAATGCACTATCTGATGTACTATCGCTCCAGCCTCAGAATTTTCTTTTAATAATACATGTGAGAGCCAGAAAAAAGATATTCATTTAATTCTACCATATGATGAAGGTAACCATTGATTTTCTACATAGAAAATTAAGCACATAAATTCTTCATGTATTATACAACTTTCAAATAAAAATAAAGACCTTAGAATACTTCTTCCTCCATCCTCATTTTAAAGGCAAGGAATTTGAAGTCTGACAATAGTAAGTGAAATGTCTAAAATCATGCTGTTGGTTAAGTTGTAAGGACACCAAAGTCTGCATCCATCATTTACCAGAAATTATAAGATTACACCTATTCAAATATTCACATTGTTTAGCAATGTAGCAAGAGGAGACTTCACTAGGCTACTATCATTTTAAAATAGGAAATGAGTATAGTCTAGCATCAATTCAGTTTATTTATCCATTGAGATATCTACTTTTCTGAAATGAAGATGTACTCAATGTGCCAAAATTTAAACACACACAATGGTAAATGATCTGAAATTATCTTTTTGAGAAGCTTTTGTGTTTTCTTCATAAATAACTACCAGACAAAAGTTCTAAAAAGAATGATATTCCTATGGGAACTGATAAATTATATTAAATATGAAAGCTGTATTATTTGAGTGGGAAAATGTTGAGAAATAAGATGGTCTTTTGTATCTAGGCTCATCTTTCTTACTTTGAGTTAATAAAGCAGATCTAATAATAACCAAACTTCAGAAAACCCACCATCAGTAAAATTCTACAGATTTTGAGCAGATTTTCCACTCAGTTTACTAGATGCCCACTGACTGGCTTGGTAGAGTGTCGTTTCTCTCCATATCCTTATTCCCTAACATTTTTCAAGTACAGGAGTCCTACTACTACTCCATGAAGCAGTATGACTATAAAATGTTTTGTAAGTTTTTGCAGATTTCTAAACCAAGTCCCCTAATCTTCTGCCAAGAAATGCTGGGAAATCAAAAATAAACTACATATTTTTTGAAATTCTTTTACCAGTAAATTAATAGTCCTAGAATCTGAGTCAACCAGGAAATTAATACACCAGCCTAATAAATAGGTAAAAGAAGATCAATGAAATAAGGAAAAAATTTTATACTAAATTAATATTTATATTAACACTGTCTTTTCCAGCTATTTTTAATTCAGCCAATATGTCTTGTTAACAATGCACCACTAGTAAGATTGACTAATTCGAAATGACTTGTTTTTGCTTCCCACTTGCAAAACATAAATGCAACCTCACAATATAACGTTACTCTAAATTCTTTTTATCTCTTCTGGGTTCTGGTGCCATATCCAGGAGTGCAAAGTGCCTGTTCCTGGCTCTGTGCTCAGGAATTGCTGCTGGGGATGTAGCGATGCGAATGATGCCGGGATCAGATGCATTTGTTCTGTGGAGCAAACCCGGGTCAGCCATATAGCAGGCAAAATGACTTGAATTCTGCACTCTTTGTCCAAGAGACATTATCACATCTCTCATACTTCCCATGGAAATATAATAATTAAATTTCTGAATAGTCTTTTTTATCACAATCACACTATTTTGCTATATAACAAACTATCCCCATCAATCATGATAAATAATCTTTTGCAAAATAAAAAGCTTAAATTCTTTCTAATAGAAGACTGCTCCATAGCTGGAAGCCTGCCTCATGAGTGGAGAGGAGACGGCAGCTGGAATAGAGAAGGGATCACTAAGAAAATGATGGCTGGAGGAACCAGTTGGGATGGGAGATGTGTGCTGAAAGTATATAAAAGACCAAACGCGGTAACCTCTCAGTATCTGTATTGCAAACCATAATGCCCAAAAGTAGAGAGAGAGTATGGAGGAAATTGTCTGCCATGGAGGCAGGGGGAGGGTGGGAAAGGAGGTGGATACCGGGGATATTGGTGGTGGGGAATGTGCACTGGTGGAGGGATGGGTGTTTGGTCATTGTGTGATTGTAACCCAAACATGAAAGCTTGTAACTATCTCATGGTGATTCAATAAAATTGAAAAAAAATCTAATAGTTTTACTTTCTTTGGGGTAAAGGGACACCCCTGGCAGTGCTCAGGGGTCACTCATGAAAGTGCTGGGATCAGGGCTGGAACCAGAGTCACTGCTTGCAAGTCCTTTAACCCCTGCATCTTCTCTCCAGTCCTAATTTTTATTTTTAAGAACAGATTAGAACATTCCTCAGGAGACAAGTGGACAGGAAAGCCCACACTTACTTCCATGCCCGCAAACTTGTCCTTTTCCTAATGTCTGCTCTGTTTCCCCTGTCTATTCTATGGCACTAAGGAATCATCTCTCTTTCCTTCCTTCCTGACTCTCTTTACCTCTAACCCTGGAAATGCTGTTAGAAACCCCCTATTTCTACTACTTCTCACAGACAGACTTTCTGTACTTCCCAACCATCAACTCTCTCCTTAGGGAAGGATAAAACCATTGTGTCCAGCAACTGTTCTCTACACATCAGCTTGACTGAGAATGGTTGATCAGTGGCTGTGGACAGGTAGCTACCATGGGCCTGGGGGTGCAAAGCCCCCTCTTCTCTATAGTTGCTGCTTCAGGCATGCTGCCTCCTCCCTGCACGGAGGAAATCCACCCAGCCTTATTTCGACACTGTGCCCTATGATTCTAGCCTCCATGGCCCATAGGTATCAGAGTGTTTAGGGGTAGACAGACTCTAAACCAACTGCTTATTGTTACCCAGTGCCCTGGATTTAGAAACTATAATAAATAGAGTTCAAAGAGGTGATACATTTAGAGCAAGCTGGAAGGGACCCTACATTTTGCCCATTTTGGAGGAATGTTACAACAACAACAACAACAACAACAAAAAAAAAGAAACGAGGATCAAAATTGGAGGGCTTGATGAGTCTATTTTAATGTCAATCTGCCCAGGGATCTGGTTGCTGTTTTCTTTTCTGCTGGTCCCCTCACACCCCCAATTTTATTTTAGGATTAAGTTCCCCCCCACACACGCACGGTAATTTTCAAGTGCAAAAAATACAAGGCTCAGTCACTGTTTGCCTTCCGTGTTTCTGCTTGGAACCAGTGCCTTACAGATTATGACATGCAGCACGCAGAAAATGGGATTAGAAAAGGTGCTGTGGCCATAGGGTTGTCCTCGGGCTGTGAAGGCAAGGGAACCCCTTCATTAGTCCTTCCCCTCAAAACCACGAGCTCAGGATAACTATGTGTCACCTGTAATGTCATCGTCTCAATCCCAGGCTTTGTCTCCTGTCTCCCTCATCCCTTCACTGACTTTCCTCAACCCCCACCTCTGCTTTCTCCTTGGCTCGAAGGACCAAAGAAAGACACAACGGGCTGGAAATGAAGCCCCCCAGCCCCTGATGAGTCAATAACTAAGCCCAGCCCAACCCTACCGGGAAAGAAGGACTCTCCAATTCCAGATAGAGGGTTTTGAATATTCAAAGTTAAAGAATGGGTTAATTATTATCTGAGGAATCTGTTAAAATGCTTTTAAAGGAGGAGATTCAAGGATAGTTAATCTCAGATAATTCTTTAGTGAACTAAGAAAAGTCATAATGGAAATATAATAAGAAATTAGTTTCTAATACTTAGAGTAGTGAACAATGAAGCTGCTCAGTAATAGAATACTCAAGCTTCTTTTTTTTTTTTGATTACTTCATAGAGGCAAAAAAGCAAATGATGCTTAAAATCATAACCAAATGTTCTAAATTAAGAAGTAGATGTTTAAATTATATCTAAATGACAACTTAACAGCTTCCTTGTGACAAAGCTAAATAAAATATTTTTATTTATTTACAAAATAATATATTTTGTCATCAGGTTTATTGTAGCAGTTATTAATGTACAAAGTACAGATATACTAAAATAGACAGGAAAATGAAACATGAAAGGAAACACTCAGTTTCATAAATGTACAATACCCGACCAGAAACTGATCAGAGATTCTCTGTCGCCCTTTCTCATCTCTTGCTTATGCTGCACAAACAGACCCCCTCCACGTGGATGGGAAGATAATTCCATCCTAGTATGAATTATCTTTCCATCCTAGGACTCTTTTGCCCAGAGAGCAGAGCAATTCTCCAGCAGAGACTGAATCCATCGAAATGGAGGGGTCTTTGGGCCACAGCTTTTATAGAAGCGTTTGGCAAATAAAATTTTTTATACAAAGTCACCCTCATTTCTTTCTAAAGTTCTTATCAAATTTGGTTTCATAAAGTTTATTTAAAGTAGGAAGGGAATTCTGATAAGAATAAATTTACTAGAAAAGGAATAGGGCACTAGGAAAAGGACAACAGTTCAGGCAAGTACACAACACATGCACACACACACACACACACACGCACACACACACACAAAACATGAACTTCAGACATCTTTTGGTTCCTTGTTTCTTATAATATTTCAGTGTCCAGTATTTAAAAGAAATGTATCCACGTGATAAGTCATCTCATGTGAACCATTTTGTAAGTCATCTAAGTATGTGTAAAATCACCAAAAAATAAACATTCTTTTTGTCAAAATATGTTTACTGATTATAGTTAGGATAAATATTTTGTACAATGTCATAGAATGTCTCTTTAATTAAATTCCTCAGCATTTAAAAGGGACAATGTCTAGAAGCTCATTTACATTGTTAGCCAATTTACCATTTGCTAGACAGACATCTTTTTCTTTTCATTTTCTTTCTTCTTTTTTTTTTTGCAAGACATCCAGTATGCTGATTTTGAAGTCCAAGCAAGTGAAGAGAAAGACTCAAAGTGATCCTACCTCATTCATCACTCGAAAAAGAGGATAGAAGAGGAGATGGGGAAATCAGGTGGAAAAATGTAATATAAACAAAGGAGGGAGTTAGCCCGGCCAGTTTCTAATGGAGCAGAGAGTGGGTCACTCATAGATCTGTGAGTGATTCCTGTCTCTGTGCTCATGTAAAAAAAAAGAGAAAGAAAAAGCCTAAAAGATTTTAGAGTTACTACTAAAATCAGGATCAAATAATGCATAAAAACAACAAGTCGGGTCTCAAGACAGAATTCATCTGAAGGGAAAGGAAATATATCATGAAATAAAAAGAGCAAAAGCTAATCATAAATTGGTGAATCCTAAAGTTGAAATACTCATGTTCAATTTGACAATCTTAAAAAGATGACACTGAAAACTGTCATTTGTGAAATCTATTTATGGGTCTGATTACATTTAAATGTATGTTTTTTTAAAAGACATGACATCTATAAAAAAGCTAGCTGAACAGTTTTCTTTAGCAACCAAGCTCATACAGCATACGTGTATGTGATTTACGGGGTTGGGGTTATCTCTAAACTGACCGCCACTCCCTACACAGCAGTTCCATGGCTTTGCTCCTGTGTGTATGAACAGTAGAGAAGAACAACTATATAAGACTTATATAGTACATACAATGTAAAATATATAATAGAAATATAAATATCTCAGTGATTTAGGTACCTCAAGTGAAATAGCAGATTTGACATGAAAAAAAAGAGTGTTTATGTCACAACCCCAGTTCACTTCAATATGGATTAAGCAGAGTTATACTAAACATTATCTGATACACTTGCAAAGTTCTGTGAAAGAAAATCATCTTGGCAAAGACAACTAATCAAAGCCATTCTGAGTGTTCCTGACTAGTTATCCGGACAGATGCTCCTATGGAAACTAAGAAGTCTTTGACTTTCATACTATCTTTGAGAATGCATATTTATTTCAACAGTCATTGAAAATATACAAAGTAATGATAAAGTGGATACACTACATTGCATTACCAAATAATAAAATAATGCTGGAAATATTTCCACCTGTGACTCATCATTGTTAAAGAGCTGAATGGAATGAAATTGACATAAAATAGCTAGTACAGTGTGTGTGTGTGTGTGTGTGTGTGTGTGTGTTTTAAGTATGTTTCTTAGAGAAATAGCCTCTTTTAAGACCACTGTTTCTACTCCTCTTAACATTACTTACTAATTTAGTAAGAATGTTTTGGAAGACTGGAGACATAGTTTATTTTAATAAACTGTGTTCAAGGTATATGATGGGGTTAAGTTGTATACCTTGCACACAGCTGACTTAAGTTCAATCCCTGGCACTATACATGGTTCCCTAAGCACAATCAGGAATTATCCCTGAGACTAAAATCAGGAGTACATTTCAAGCACATTGGTATAGCCTGAAACAAACAACAACAAAAAACATAATTTCCTTGGAAGTTACTGAAAATACATAAAAGTCAATAATTAAAAATAAGGGCTAGAGAGTACAGTGGGGTAAAATGCTTGCCTTGCATGTGGCTATCACTGGTTTGATCTTGATATCACATATGCATCAACAGGAATGATCCCTGAGCACTGAACCAGGAATAAGCCCTGAGCATCAACACATGTGGTCCCAAAATTAAGTCAAGCTAGTTCTTATAACAGGGGATAATAATTATTAGTAATTGCTGAACTGAGAATATTACCCTCCCACCGAAAGTCGTACATACAAAAATAGAAATCACAGCTGCTCCTAAAACATTGGTAAGGTCCAGATGCCAAATGTGGAGATTTTAAAATCAATTCACTTAATAAAATATGAATTAAAAACAAAATTAAAAGAAAAATAAAGAGATTAAAAAAAGAAACCAACCACTATGACAACTGATTAACTGACATTTCAAAACTTACTCTAAAATTGGGGGAAGTTAAACAGCAAATTAAAAAAACAGCAAAACTAACTAACTAAAAGATTCAAATACATAAATTTCTAAAAGTATAACTTTAGGGAAAAGACAAGTTTAGGCAACAATTTACTGTCTACACACAAATGCAATGTTGACATTCCAGTATATTTCCCCCCATCATCTCAAACAGCACTTAACAAATAATATAAGCTGAATTGCCTTGTTTGTAAATGACTATAAAGCCCTATTTTTATACCATGACAGTAAGTTGATGGAACCACAGCTACAAGGATTAAGAAATTTGCTTTCTATTGTCTAATATAAGTGTTTTAGGAGACTGTCTTCAAATTGTGAGGAAGCATATTTCTTCATCACTTATTTTTTAAGATAATATGGTGCACAAACCAACCTGGTCCTCATATAGTTAATGGCCACACCAGAGAGTTGAAATCCCTACAATAAATGTCTACCTTAAAAAAGTTTTTTTAAAATACTGAGAAGTACTGAAAAAATATAGTCAGTTTTTTTCCCCCTCTCCCCTTTGCAACAGAATGAGGAATGAAGCATTTTCCTTGGACACTGAGTATAATTATAACTAATCATCTCCTTCTCCTTGGAGCAACATTCGTTGACGTTCCTTCATTTTCGGGTGGCTGGCTGACACAATTCAAATATAATTACTCTTCTTGCATGATAAACTCCGGTACCGTGAGCAAATACAGTATGTCTCATTGTCAAGAGTGGCTAGACAGCAGCAATGTGATAGAGACCTTTCAAGCCCTGGTGTAGCCCCCTGCCTTTGAAATCTGTGGAAGATGACAAAACTGACTTTCATTTCCCTTGGACTTTCTCAAGGTATCCTTATTAAGAAAAAAAAAAAGCCTAAAGCCCATAAATTTAATCTACTGCCTGCCAATCACGATGGTTTCTGCTGTCAGACACTCAGGATACATAACCACAAAATTTAAATGTTATTGCTTCATACAAGAAGAAATTGTGGCTTGGGACTACCCTAGTCATGTGACAATTCAATACGTTTCCCATCGGCCCCTTTCACTGCCAAACAGCGGCAAAAACTGGAAATCTGTAACCCATGCACCAAAAGTAGGACTTAACACACTAGCTATAAGCACAAAAGTAGATCATTTTGCCTCAGTCTCCTATGAGACAGTAGAATGACAAAGAAAAGTTTGTTTTCCATCATGAATTTCACTCCAGATGCAAGTCTGTTGATTTCACTCTCAAAAGACTTCTATAAAAATCAGACTTAAGATAGGTTGATCTCCAAAATACAACTCTCGTCAACTTTTGAAAAGAGGGTCAACAAGGAAATCAACCATGTCTCACAGTCACTAATGTTGAGTTGGAGTAAGAAACCCAGGCTTGAAATTTAAAAGAATGTCCTTGGAAGTTACTGGCCACAGCGTGCTGGATTTTCATGCATGTGGTAAACTCTAGAGCTTTCTCTTCCCTGTTCTCATTAGTGTTTTTAAGGAAAACACATTTCTGTGGAGGGCCGCAAATGCAAACAGGACATTTTCAAGGACTGAGTCTCACAATGGATCTTTGATTCCAAACCTTTGCTTGTTTGAACTTGGGTTTTTTTTTTTCCCCTGAGAATTCTAGAACATTTTTTTATCTGAGCATATAATGGTGCATTGGATCTCCATCCAAGGATTATCTACATGCTTATCTCCAGCGGCTGTAGGGACAATAACAAACAATTGGTTCTTCATTCCTTGACCTTCTTAAAGCTATATAAAATAGCCATCGACTGTTTTCAGTAGCATGGCATAGATGCAGCAGATGAAGAATAGTTTTCGATGATGGGGTTCTTTTGTTTTTTGGGTGCAGAAACAATTTGGCTGAGCACAATGAGATCCTCACCAGGGGTCTCATTTTTCCGTGATGAGAAACGATGACGTCTAAATAAAGTTAGATCAAGTTGAAAACAAAACTGCTTTTTGCTCGACACATACGAGCAAAACCAAAGCAATGTTTGCTTCCAGAATAGGCAGAAGTCTACCATATAATTCAGCTGGAGGACAAGTTCTCTCTAGCCACACAGGAATAATCAAATATTTGTGGTGAACTGTAATCGAAGGAAACCTAAGTGTGAAACAAAATGGGACCTTTGACCATTGTACTTGAAATAGCTGACTGACTTGTTAAAAGAGAACGCCGGTTGTGTTACATGTGTTAAAATCAACCCAAAATCCAGCAATGGAACTGTACTTAATGTGTTTATCAATAATATAGAGAACTCAAAATCTGTAGCAGATCTGCTCCCCCTCCCCCACCAAGAAAGACCATTTACTTTACAAAACAGGGTGATTTTACTAGGAAATGTGGACAAAGGTCTTATTTTGTTTTAATGTTTTCTTGTTTTCCAGGTAACACAGTTTAGGCCACCAACAATGCAGACACGATAAAATACCTTGATGTTTTTCTTCTCTTGTTATGGACAAAACTGTACTGGACATTTTCCACTAACAAATCCCTTCCCCTGGGAAACCAGATCTAAATAGCACCGATCCACTGTTCTGGTTCAGGATCTTTTCCAGTTCGAATGTTTTGTTTCTTGGATGTACTGATTCTACATGTAGATTTGGGGGGCTTGCTGCCTAAATGCAGAAGTTTTTTAGAAATCAAAACCAAATAAATATACAAATGCATCCTGGGGATTACAAAACACACTTGCTTTAGCAGATTTCTATAAGATTTAGTGAAAGGAAAAAGATCGAGACATGAGTTCTGTCCTAACACCTTTATATTTTCTTCATTATCGCAACACATTGAATTAGCCTTCTGCTGCCCGTGTAGCTTGGCCTCAGCCCTAACAAACTCAACTTTACTCAACTGACCATAAGAAGTCAAAAATCTGGCAATTTGAATGAAAGCAACTGGCTCTATAAATGCAGCCAAACCCCCAAAATAAAAACAAGACAAATAAGAGCAGGAGACTGTGAGATTTGCATTTGGTTTGCCATGTTGCCTCTACTCAAAGACTGAAAATCCTTCAGCTTGTGTCTTTAAATATGCATCAGCTCAGAAGAAGTTACACAGTGTTTCCATCAGCAGAAGATGTGGCACTTAGAGAAAGCATCAGGAAAATAAAAACTACAGACGAAATGGGGTGTATTTGCATATTTCACTTGAAATTAGGCATTGTTGCAGCATATTGGGAACTCATATGCATTGGATGTCAGCTGAGTTACTTTTCTTTCCCCCCAAGGTGACATTGGTGCTTGTCTTACCAAATATGATGCAACTGACAAGTGTTTTCATGTAAGGAAGATATATGCCTCCCATCACCTTGTCAAGCTGAGTGAAGGCAAACTCCAGCACATTCTTTCACAAGTGATTAGGTGGTCGGAGTCATTAAAAGTCATCAAGTTAGACTGCAGCAGTATGCCATGCATATATATGAACTCATCCGAAGCTGTCCTCCTTGAAGCAGGTGATGGCTCTCAACTTTGCCTCTGACCGACTCAGAAATTCCTGCCTGAGCTTCCTTTCTCAGCATCCGTTTGAAATTGGATTGAACAGTAAATGCTGCTGTGGCCCATCTCATTGTCTCCTCTTTTCCAGCCGAACCTCTTCCAACACCTAGTATTGGTTCACAGTCACAAAGCAAACAACTAGGTTGTCATTATTGTTTCCCTCACATAATTTTTATTAAGTTCAAAGTACTTTAAAAACTCTTGTCAATCAGCCTCCTTTAAATTGTTCTTAAGAGGCCACATGAAAATGTCAGATTATTTAATAGTCTTCAAAATGAGGAAATGAAGACACAAGGAATTGATGGGGCATTGCCGAGAAATGGGGCCGCGAGGGCCATTAGGTGCACAGTACAAAGTTTGAATTCTCACTGATTCTTAGAATGTCTCCATTTTACTGACCGGTAAAATTAAAATAAACCTGATTTTTAAATCAATCTGATTTTGAAACAACTTCAACAACATGAATTCAGAACATTTTAAATGTGTCACTTGATTCAGAATTTCTAGTTCTAAGAATCTGCCTTGGAGAATTATGTCAAAAGTTTATGTGCAAGATGTTCAATACATCATTATTTATAATAATTAACAAACTGCATATAGAAAACTTAGGATTCTTGACATTATTTGCTTAAATATTACAAATCAGAAATATGTATCTTTCTAAGAAAAAACAACCACAGTATGATATCTAAAAAAGCAAAATATAATATTTAAGGATCTCAATTCTGCCAAATGTATACATATGCAGAGGGAAAAGTAATATTTAAAATACAATGGAATGCTTGCAATATTTACCTTTATGTTTAGGCGTTATGGGCAATTTTAATTCTCTTTGTGAAAAACTGCATTGATTTTTCAAACTTTCTACAGTGAATAACACTTTCTTTTATAATTGAAATAAAGCCTTGAAGTAGATATATATATATATCCTGAGTAGATATATATATTTTTAAAAAGTAATACCTACATTCTATAGCTCTCTAGCAAATCATTCCCTTCAGATTACTCAGTATTAAGAAGCCACTCAAAAGCTTTCTAAAATGTACCACTATATTGTAGTCTCTCGGTGCCTGCTCTGAGTGTCTGAGTTTTGTCTCATTATAGAACTGACAGAGTGGCTAGTACACTTTTAAAATGTGGTACCTAATGGATCTTGATGGAAGAGTGATTTTTCTAGATTAATTTCTCCTTTCTATCAGACCTGACAGTTTCTTCATCCAGCCAAGATTGGATGCAATCATAATGGATAGCGGGTGAGAAAGGTGATAGCATTTGCAAGATTTTAATTTCAAACTCTCTTACTTGAATAAGTTGGATTTTGAGCACTACAGCTGTCAAGAACCGTTCTGTAGTTAACCAAGGAAAAAGGAATCATGCATTTCAGTCTTGATAGAGGTCATTAAAATTTGTTAATCAACAGTCATTTAAATAGAAAAGTGAAATTGAGATGCATGTGCCCTTGTATAATCTCTGTGTTTCATCTTTCATTGTCTGGGCCAATAATCAAACATGAAATAGTCCAGGCTAAGGACCATTGATAATATGATAACAACAAAAAACATCAGGCACTTACCAAGTAGAAGAGAGAATAATATGATTTTTTTAAAACCAAACATATGGACTTAATTGTCAAGCCTATCTTCATCGTACTTTTATGAGTAGACAGCTATGAAATAACTTCTTACTCAGCATGATCTTATTGAAATGTTTCAAATATTCAAGCATATCAAATGTGTGGCCTTTTAGGAGAGACTGATGCTCTTCTAAAATATAATCTTCTAGAAGCTACTCAGAAGAGAAGGGGAGTAAAATCTCAAAGACATTATATCAGGTCATCAGCTGTCCTCTACAGAGAAATTCTACAGAAGAAACTTCCTGGCAGTGAAACTTATGCGGAAGGCAACCACTTTGACCTCCTTTCAAAAAGACAAAGATGATGTCAATCAGGAATGTTACCTAATTATGTTCTAATGTAATTTCTACACAGTCTCAATAAAAATAAGTCAAAAAATTATTTTATTTGTAAAAATAATTTCTTGCTATTAATAAAAGCTATATTCAAAATCATGATTAGAAAGTCCTATACATTTGCTTTATTTGTTCCTTACCCATTAATTTTAAGATCTCAAATTTGAAATAATAAAATTAAGAGAAGGTGAGTTGTAGGAATACAAAAAAAAGAAATGAAGCAAAATTCTTAGGTAATCAAACAAGATGAAAAACCAGCTCCTAAAAAATTAAGTTGATAATAAGGGTTCTGGTTAAGAATAACTAGAACAAATGTATTTTTTTCTTTATTAACTTCATACTATTTTTTCTCATTGGCACACAATAAGTACTTAGGGAAGAAAAAGCTACAAAATGAATAAAAGCAAATAAAGCTTTTTCACATACAACCAATAAATAATACTAAGCACAAGTTGTTCCTTTCTGCCTTTTATATATAAAGAGGATTTTAAATGCATATATTCATCAAAATGCATTAAAATGGGATATATATATTCCGTTATATATATGTGTGGTAATTTACTTAATCGTTCTTAATTGTTGGACAAAAAAAGAGAATAGAATCTAATGTTTCACCATTATTAACTATGACATGAAAATCATGAAATATAAATCTTTCTGCATGTTTGTGGCTTTTTCTTTTTAGAGCAAATTCAAAACAGTAAAATTGAGTTCAGAGAGTGCTAATTCTTTAAGGACTTTAAAATACATAAATTTTGTACTTAGTTACACTCCAAGAGCAATGATTGTAAAAATACCTTAAAAACAGTTCTGTTGGTTTTCTCTTTGTCTTAAACCATAGGTTATCTATGAAAAAGGTATAATAAAAGCTGAAGCCATATTCTGTGTCTAGAAATCATTTATTACTTTCATGTAATCTAAGAGTCTCCTGCTCCAATGCCTTTACAGGGGCCCCTCTGAGGAGGGCAGGTTGAGTTTCCCTCCCCACCCTCAGCAGAGCCCCAGCAGGTGAAGACCTCCAGATCCCAGCCACAGCCATGCTCAAGGCCACTCTCCACATGCTCAGATGAGCCTCACACATGAAGGAATCAGCAGAGAAACCTAGGTGTGCAGGATCCAGGGCTGCTATCTCCAAGCCTGCTGGGATCAGGACTGGGCCTCCTCCACCCAGATCCCCATTTTTCCAGTAGTTTGACAGTCACACCCACAAACTGCACCTAGCCCGTGTAATCCCATCAATGGCCAAGATCCAGAAACTATAAAACAAAGTTTCCGGAAGCTCTTATTGTCTAGTTTTCCCTCTTGGAGAACCCGGCAAGCTACTGAAAGTATCCTGCCCGCACGGTAGAGCCTGGCAAGCTCCCCACGGTGTATTCGATATGCCAAAAACAGTAACAACGATGGGTCTCATTCCCCTGACCCTGAGAGAGCCTCCAATGCGGCACCGTTGGGAAGGACAAGTAAAGAGAGGCTGCTAAAATTTCAGGGCTAGGACGAATGGAGATGTTACTGGTGCCCGCTCAAGCAAATCGATGAACAATGGGATGACAGTGACACTTATTCCCAGTTTGCTTGATCCTATAATTCAAGGCTAATGTGCTTTCCAGATAGAAACCCATCCATGTTCTGCAGATTCTAATTTGCAAATTTTTGCCTGTAGCAAAACCATACATTTGAAGGAGTCATTACCCAAACTCAACCCAACAGCCCAAATCTTACACAAGACTCAAGTTAGGGTAAATTGAAACCAACTGAAGCCACTGTTTGAAGCAGGTGTGATTGCAGGACTAACCTTTACCTATCCTCTCTCAAGAGGCTAGCCATTAACTAACCAACGTTTCCCAGCACAAAAGTCAGCTGCACTTCAAGTACTTTCTCAGAGAGGACTATCATTCAAATGACTTATAAAGGACTCAGTCACTCTTTAATTGAGCAATGGATAATTTCCTTTAAACAAATCTTATCCTTCACCAAATAAGTTGTCTAGATGGCAGGATGCTTGTTGAGTCCTTTTTAAAGAGATATTTCAATCAAAATATTTCATTAAAAAATGTCCTCCCAACTCTTTGTTGGAGAAATACTGAATGATCTTAACAAGTGAAATTGTTGTAAACACTAGGGATTGATGAAAGTAACATATTCAAACCTCAAATAATAATACTTTAACATGACATTGATCATCACTCATGCATCACATCAGTCAAATATTTTCACTGCCTTAAGCACTATTTTCTATTTTAAGAGGGTGTTCACGAACTATAATATTTGTAAATAATTATTAACATTTTGGAAAATTTTCTTCATCTGCAGGACAGGATTATTTAGAGAAGCCCTACTACTTTCATTCCAAAAGCTAAATTTCACCATATTAATGAGGAAAAAATTTCCTGCCATATTTTTTTAAAGATTCTAAATTTCTAGTGAAATAAATTTTTAGAGAAAAAAAACTGTTTGCACTTTCAAACATACTTATACTTAATTTCACACTCATAAAAAATTACTAGTCCCTCAAATAAAAGTAGGCTTAGTGACTATTTAATAGGGCTCATATTGACAAAAAGTCTTCTTCAACTAAAGTTGAGTTTAAGCTATCTTCACAAATAGCAAATAATAGAGCTATAGCAAATAAAATTTACTCCATTTTTTTTATAAGCACAACATTGATTTTTTTAGTGAGTTTTTCAACTGGGGCTGAAAATAAAGTGTACTATTTAAAGAAAGCTTCTGAGATTTTTGGAATTCCATATATTGGTAAACAGTACAGAGCTGCATGTGTAAAGAGGCAATTAATTTGCTGAATAAATAAAAAGCAGATTCTGCTACAATTATTTTTCTTAACAAGCTAACACCAATGTGATCTTCATGAATTTAGAAAAGTACTAACAGTTTTCTCCCAAAAGTATAATTTTGAGTCCAGATGCAAGCCACCATTCCAGAGGCCACACCCATAACTGCTCCGTAATTGGGCCTCTTCCCCTCTAGGCTGTGTATCACCTCCCTGCCACCCAGCTACACAATTAGGGATGATCCACAAACCCCCAAAAGTATTCCAATCAGCCTGTCTTTAACCTACTGACCCACCTGTTCCATGACAACACAATCAAAATTTTCTTGCCGGACCCCAGGCCTACATCAAGTGAAGATGAAATGACTTTATCTCTGGTAATTAAAATCTTCTATCAAGAAACATTCATCTGGGCATAGAAATTTCTATCTATCATTTTTAGGGACCCAAAGTTCCTAATTTACAACTTCTACCAAGCTTCTTCCTCTCCTGATCTTTGAGCTTTGAGGTATCTTTTAAATGCCACTTTCTGTAGTCACTCAAGATCAGTTTTTTCACATTTTATTTTACTGAATAGCTGTGAGACAGTTACAAGTTTTCATGTTTGGGTTACAATCTCACAATGATCAAATACCCATCCGTCCACCAGTGCACATTCCCCACCACCAATCCTGGGTATACCCCCCTTTCCCACCCTCACCCTGCCTCTATGGCAGAAAATATTCCCCATAATCTCTCTCTACTTTTGGGCATTATGGCTTGCAACACAGACACTGAAAGGTCATCATGTTTGTTCCATTATCTACTTTGGGCATGCATCTTCCAACCCAACTGGTTCCTCCAGCCATCATTTTCTTAGTGATCCTTCTCTATTCCATCTGCCTTTTCCCCTCTGCTCATGAAGCAGGCTTCCAGCTATGGGGCAATCCCCCTGGCCCTTGTATCAAGATCAGTTTTAACCCTGAATTTTCCATGAACCCCACTTCCTAACAAGTCATATATGTGTTTGATTTCCAAATTCTCTGCTTTCTCTTTTTCTTTTCATTCACTTGAGTCTCATACCTGGGCCTCCTAATTTCAAGTGGTCTAGAGACATTAAGTTCACATCCCAAAGCCTTCCCATGTTTAGAGAGCGATTATTACACATAGAAAACTCTAATAGGATCACTCTTGATTCAAACTGGTAAGTTGTAGTCTCAGAGTTATCTAAAACTTAAGGAGGTGAGTTTAAAAAACTTTCAGCAATGTAAGCATAATAAGAATGTCCAGGAGGAACACGAAAGTGTCCTGCAAAAATAAAACTGATCAGGTGGACACTGAAGGTTCTGAGGAGCACATGGAGGGCTCAGAGAAGTTGGTCAACCTTAACTGGCAACTCTGAGCTAAGAGAGATCAGACGAAATCACCCACATTTTCAAGTAGGCCAAAATGTATTTTTATGTGAAGACATTCCCTATATTGAGAGGTTGCTTATTACCTCAGCTCTTCTAAACACTGTCTGAATGAATGTGCCAAAAAATAAATGATATTATGCTGGTTCTAGTATTAAGGTCTCCATATTAAAATATTTTCCCTGGAGTATTTTATAAATTATTTTAAATATATGAAAGCACTGAATTCATCTTGAGGAAGACCAACCTGAAGGTTAAGTTTTTTGATATGTAATGGAATGTTTTAAGCCATAACATTTTATAATCTAGAGGAAGTGATTTAAATTAGGCACGGGAAAAGGTGCTACTAAATTTTGTTTCCTCATCTTCTTAAATATTGCTTATGCAGCCTTGACCACACTGCCAATATCTGTCCCTTGGAGCAGTACATGGCTGACCCAAGTTTGATTCCTGGCACACCATACAGTTCCTCAAGTCCTTCCAGGAGTAATCTCTGAGTATTGCTGGTATGTCCCCCACAAAACCAAATTTAAAAAATCTAAATGTAAAATTTTAGGTCATATGTAACTATAAATTTTTTAAAAACTTTTTAATTGAATCACTGTGAGATAGACCATTGCAAAAGCTGTTCATGGTTGGATTTCGGTCATACAGTATTGCAACACCCATCTCTCCCCCAGTGTACCCCCTGCCTGCCTCTATGGCAGACACTTGTCTTCTCTCTCTGTCTGTCTCTGTCTATCTCTGTATGTCTATCTCTCTCTTTCTCTTTCTCTCTCTCCTCCTATCCAGCCCTCCTCTCTCTCTCTTTGAGTTTCCAATACAGGTACTGAAAGATTATCATGTATATCCCTTTACCCACTGGACAAACCTTTCTTAAGGCAAAACAATGGTATGAAAAGAGTCAAAATCGCTGTTTTTGATCCTCATGTGCTTTGCTAACATTATTATCTTCTGCTTAAAAAATGTTCTATCCCAATGCATTGCTGATCTAAATCAACACTCCCATGAGTGCTGTGGGAAAGTTGGGAGCATAAATAGTTTGCTAAGCAGGTAACTAGGAGGCAGGATCTCTAAGTGACCTGTTCTAGAGGTTGGACAATGATGAATGGGCCATAAATCATAAGTTTGATTCAGAACAAAAAGACCCAGACCAGGTTGTTATGTAGGCGGGAAGGGTAGCAGGGCCAATGAAACAATTAGTAGATTAATAAATGTCTATACAGAACCTAAAACAGAGTGTATCCACCACAAAGAGTCCCAGCAAGAAGGGACACCCTCTCTAACTCCCATGTTGTGCCCCTCCTGCCTCAATGTACCTCATCATATTATTAGCAAGTAATAATCCACTGAGACCCACTGAGAAAGCCCGTTCTCCTGCTCTCCTCCCCTTTGACCCAGATGTGTGCTGTGTTGCCAACAACCTTCCTCTTTAAAGCTCTCTACACCTCTGCTGGGGGCTGCAATTTCAAATGATTGCCCAGTTGCAGTGTCTTGACGTTAAATAATGAAATCTCTTCACTTTCTCTCCTAAAGATGGTTTCAATGTGATGAATCAATCAAATTCTGTGACAACATCAGGAGGGAAGGTCTTGTCCTATGAAGCCAACTTTTCATGATGCAGGAATCACTTCCTCTCTCCTTGGCAGCCCAAGCTCTGATTCTATTCCTGAGCTCAGAATATAACGTTATTTGGTCTAGTACCCCTTACAGCCTTGTAAAGTGTTTATAGAGTTCAACATGCTTCTTTTTTTTTGCTGCTGCTAATCTGAACAATGTCATTTGCTCAACCAGCCTAAGAACCTAAAAGGATAAGAGAATTTCCATCTGGGTTCCAACAGGCTGATTATTCTAAAACTAACATGCATCACCCTTGGCTAAAGGGTTTTAGGGTTCTGACCACTTGATCATCTCTTCTGAACTCCATCAACCTTTTTCAGAAATCAATATTTAAATTAATATCCACATACAAGCATGTGTTTTATACCCTCTCTCCCATCCTCCCTCTTTCCTTTCCAATCTCTCTCCTTCTCTCTCTTTCTCTCTCTCTCTCTCTCTCTCACACACACACACACACACACACAGATACACACAACACACATATACACCACCTAACTAGAACATTAGTGACTTTGGTATCTTTTTAAGTATTTTTGCAGACCTGGAAGAGGAAATTTCAAAGATCTCCCAGATCCCCTCTACCAGGTATAGTTCCACCACCTCCTGGATCTTTATCTGACCCCTCAGCCTCAGGCCAGCTCACTCCTACCCCTTGTCTTGAATCTTCTCTCCTCATTTCCTTTCTCAAGAACAAAAATATATTCCTTTTATTGCTTCATGCCAAGTAGTTAGCCGATCTCCCTGACAGCCTTGATTCTTCAGCATGTCCTCGGGACCTCAACTACAATCCGGACCAGGGGGCTTCAGGAGGCAGTTATGAATCTTGATCTTCAGGATAGCACCTCCTGGAAACTTGCTGGAAGGTTCATATAGCACCAGGAGGTGCTATATGAACACACACACACACACACACACACACACACACACATATATATATATATATATATATATACACACACACATATATATAATGAAGGAGCACTGCTATTTATTCAGTCATTGATTAAGCTGTTGAATTGGGCATGAACTCCACATTACTTTTTTTAATTTTTGAATTTTATAAGTTAGTTCACAATGTTTGATTACACTCAATATTCAAACACCAATCTCACCACCATTACCCCTTCCCTCTACCAAATTCTGGATGTTTCCATTCCAAACCCCAATTCCTGTCACAAAACACAACCAAAGTAATATATTTCGCATTGTCTGTTATGAAGAACTACTGAACATGCTTACAAAAAATTGTTCATATAGGAAACAGTGTGAAGATTGTTAAATTTTGGCAGGAACCACTAAGACATTCTATAGGATGTCATTAACATGTTGTTTAAGTAGTGTAAGCTTTGGTATACATATCTGAAAATATGTGTATATATATATATATTTCCCTCTATGATTTGTTGCCTACTATCTGAACCCCATCAAATGTGGTTTGGTAATTACGGAGAGTGGGTAGGGAGTGTTTAGTGTTTTAGCATGTGTCATGTGGCCGCTTTTGCAGCTGTGCAGTACAGGAATACGTTTACTCATACGTGAGACTCGGCCCGAGCATGCGGGGAGCAACCTTGAGCGTGGTGGCAGTTGGACTGTGGAGGTTTTCTGCTGTCAGAGCGGGATCCCTTGGGGTGGGGAGGGCTCTCACCGGCCCCCCTCTGGGGCGCCCCCTGTGAAACAGCCTGGCACGGAGTCTGGTGGCATGGTTATGGGGGACTCATGTTATGCTCCCTTTCGGGAGAAGCAGTCATGTGATCTGGATGGTGGCCAATGACGAGATTATCTGGTGCCAGCTGGAGGTGGCTTATGGGCATGACCCTGGGTCACCAGAGACTGGGGAAAGCAGGCAGAGGATCTCTGCTCCTGGTCATATTGATCCCAGAGTCCAAGGTCACAAAGGTCCGAATTACCTGGGTTCCGTAGGACTTCACTCATGTGTGAGGCTCGGCCCCAGCTCATGGGGAGCGGCCTTGAGTGCGGCATGGGTTCCTGCCTACCTCTGCGCCACAGGCCCTAACTGCATCTTTTGATCTCTTTTGAGATTTTTGGGTCTCTGAATTAAGGCCAATAAATGAGCTCGTATAGCTGAGCCGGAGGTTGTTTGTGGGTGTGTCTCCCACATACCTAACTTTTGGCCGCTTAATTTCTTGGTCAAGTTGGCCCCAAGTTGTTGTGGGGGGTGGAGGGTCTGGCCAAAGGCACAGCAGCAATTTTGGAATATCAGGAAGTCTGAAGGCACCATCAGGCTGCTGATGCACTCGCCCCCACAGGTACAGGTTGACCTGCTGGTGGCATCATACCCCCTTGTTTTTGGCTTTTTGGGTCACATCCAGCGATAATCAGGGGTTACTCCTGGCTCTGCACTCAGGAATTACTCCTGGTGTTGCTCAGGGAACTATATGAGATGCCAGGGATCAAACCCGGGTCAGCCGCGTGCAACACTCTACCTGCAGTGCTTTCTCTCCAGTCCGGAAATGCAAAAAATTGTATTGGACAAACCTATCTCCTTTTGGGGGCTGTGGAAGGGGAAGTGCCAACTATTTACATTCATTTAGTAAAGCTCCAGCCTCACATAGGAAGGCTTGGGAACTGCTGCTTTGGAGAAAAACCGGAAAGAGACAAAGTGGAAGATAGCTACCGCAAGAGATGGAGTTTCCATAGTAGAATATTGTTTCCATGCAAGTAGCTTGCAGGAAAGGAGGGAAGAAGGATCACCACCCCTGCCACCTAGTGTCCTGTCAAATGACTTTAAGGAAAATGCTTTATCTCCCGATTCCCAACCAATTCTAATGTGACTTCAAAAGGAAACTGTCACTGATGGCTGGAGGGCTGCTGCGACTCTTACATAGGCTGATGGTACAAGATTCCAATATAATAAATCCCAAATACTTGAACAAAATAAATGTGAGCTAAGGCTCTAGCACACAT
Organism: Sorex araneus; assembly: GCF_027595985.1. Taxonomy (NCBI): domain Eukaryota; kingdom Metazoa; phylum Chordata; class Mammalia; order Eulipotyphla; family Soricidae; genus Sorex; species Sorex araneus. Next base: position 63,975,999 of record NC_073308.1, on the reverse strand, counting down.
ACTACAGAAACCAAATAGGAAGGCCAATGCTGTTGGAACATTGTATGACTGAAAGCCAACCATGAGTAGCTTCACAATTGTGTATCTCATGGTGATTCAATTAATTTTCAAATTAATTTAAACTTAAAAAGAAGTTATTTTCTCATGGTGATTTCAATTAATTTTCAAATTAATTTAAACTTAAACTTAAAAAGAAGTTATTGCTCCATTTCAATGTGGTGTTGCTTCCTAGCTGAAGATGCAGTCACTGATTGCCAGGATACTTCTAGAAGAATGCAGTATGAGCTGTAACTTTCACAGGGAGCATGTCCTATTATCTGAAATGCATCTTCTGAATCCTTAGAACTAAGGTAAAGTCATCCATCCCAGCCTTAGGAAATTTTCTCCTCTCTTTGATTACCCAGACCCATGAATATAGGGTAAACATCCCAGGTTCACTTATTTAAGCATTTTGTTTTTGTTTTTGTGCCACACTTAGAAGTACTCAAGGCTTGCTCCTGGTCCTGCTAAGGCATCACTTCTAGCAGTGCTCAGGGAACCATATGGGGGGCCAGGGGTGGAATCCAGGCCAGCCGTGTGCAAGGCAAGTGTCCTGCCTGCTGATCTATCTATCCATCCCCATGGTGTTTTTCTTTAGAATTTGCAACTGTGTAAATTTTTTGGACACATTATTAAACTAATTTTTTTTGTGATGTCCTAAGGTTATTCTGATTACTTGTCCAGCTCAAGAGTCCAGAGGGATGGGTCACAGAGATAACATAGAAGCTAAGGCACTTGGCTTCTCTGCAACTTTGGCCAAGCCTGGCTCAATCCCTGGGTCTACATATGGTCCCTTGAGATCTGTCAGGGGGTGCTTCTGAGCAAGAGGCAGGTGTGGCCCCTGAGCACAACAGAGTACGGCCAAAACCCTTCCCTCTCTCCCCAGAGGACTGAGGGCTTTTACCCTATATCTCAAAACAAAGCATGACATCAAATTCTAACAAATTATGAATTTAGTAGTTTTGACTCAACACAAAGGATGCCTCTGGTACATGATCAGGTCAATTATTGCAACCAAACTAAAAAAAATATACCAGGTAGTCATTTTCCTTGGGAGGGGAAAGAAGACCGAGTGTGTATGGAAGGATAAGATGGGGAAACCTAATCTTTATCCCAGTGAGAAGATTGAAAAGCAAAATCTTTCAGTACATACGGATATGTCTCTTGGCCTGATACTGTTTCACACCCTTCTGACTGCTACAGTTATAAAAGCAAAAGTAGGATGTAGCTTTTGCAATGATGCAAAATGGATTCTCTATATTTTCTGGTATATGGTATATTGATATCTTGATTAGTTCTAATTTAAATCTAGGTTAGCTTTATATTGTTATCTGGACTAACTATATATTGCTGAATAACAAAGTATTATGAAATTTAGTGGCATATTACTCATTTGTAGTCTTGCAAATTCGTAGTCTTGGGAAATAGGAGCACCTACAGTGGTTCAGTTTTGTTCATAAGGTTCCATAAGGCTGTCAGCCAAAGTCATCTTAGACAGTACTGAGACAAGAGGCTCCACATCCCAGAACCCAGAGCATGAACAGCTCACATGGCCATTTGCAGGAATCCTCCAGTCCTCCCCAAGGGCATTTCCATGTAGCTGCTCACAAGATGGCAAATATCTTCTACTCAAGTCAGTATCACAGAGAGAGAGAGAGAGAGAGAGAGAGAGACAGACAGACAGACAGACAGACAGACAGACAGACAGACAGAGACAGAGACAGAGACAGAGAGAGGGAGAGAGAGTAAATAAGAGATAACAAGTTGAGACCAGGTTGAAAAAGAGAAATACCTCTGTGGATACCCCATAATGGGAGTGAAGTAGATAAAACACCAGTTTTTTAATCACACAGACATAAGTTCAAATCCCATATATGATGCTATCTGGTGCAAGGCATATGCCAAACTCTGTTCTCATTATGAGAATAATGGAATAATGGTGTCTTTCATATAGGATTCTTTATGTGCATTCCATGGGAAACTTTTTTAAGTACCTAATATATGAGAAAAGCAATAAAATAAGTTTCTTGCACACAAATTTGTGAATTTTAGAGTACAGAAGGAAATGCATGGATTGTGTTTCTAAATTTCCTTAACTTTGCACAAGTGTTATGAAATTTCATTCAAGTGTTTACACATTCCAGAAATGTTTACATTCTTCTCACTAGAGTTCAGGACTAGGCGACTTTAGGTCCCCCTTATTTAAACCATTTAATGATTAAAGAAAAGGTCTCTATAAAAACTTGAACAAAATAAAAATAAAAAATAAAATAAAATATCATCTAAAATAAAATATCATTATCAAAGCAGAGAAGATAGTATGTGATTGACTGGAGTTAAGTTAGCTTTAGAAGCAAATATCTGTCTTTGAGGTTGATATTAAAGATTTTATTCAACAGACCAGAGACTGAACACAATGGCCACTCAACACCTTTATTGCAAACCACAACACCTAATCAGAGAGAGAGAACAAAAGGGAATTCCCTGCCATAGTGGCAGGGTGGGGTGGGGGGAGACGGGACTGGGGAGGGGGGGAGGGATGTTGGGTTTACTGGTGGTGGAGAATGGGCACTGGTGAAGGGATGGGTTATCGAACTTTGTATGGGGGAAACATGAGCACAAAGATGTATGGATCTGTAACTGTACCCTCACGATGACTCTCTAATACTAATAAAAAAATAAAGATTTTATTCATTTCCAGCAACAGTGTAGATTGAATATCTTCATTGTGATATTCACTTCTAGCTCCTCTTAACTGCCCCAGTGCCAAGAAAAATTAGTGTTGTATGTTGGGTCTGGGATACATAATGATTGATATTCTAGGAGTATTCTAGAAACTTAGGTGCAGAGGAGAGAAAGAACAAGAGTTCCTGTTGATTACACCTCTCCTGGTATTCTCAGTGTACACCATGTTATAAATCCAGGGTTAAGTGGAATTGGCTCCTGCTATGAGTTTAAATGGTTTCAGTTTCTACTATAATCTGGACTAAAATTTCTGCTTTAATCCAGTTTAAAATTATTTTGGTTTCTGTCTACTCACTCCAAGCAAGGTTCAAATCACACATTAGTAAAATAACATAGCATTCATTTACTTGTTCCAGGATTTATTTTGATGTTCCCAAAGTTCCCAATTCTGAGTGTTTTCCAACTATTGCCTGCCTTCCTGAAATAGTGCTAATTTGACCCAAGAGTCCACTCCTGCCAATCATTAGTGAGACGATTTTCCTGTTGTACACTTGTAGAGTTGTTACACTAGGAGGAGGAGTGTCATGTAAATTCCATGTCAGTCCCGGGCCAACACCATGTCATCAAACATTATGCATGCTTCTCAGCCTTTATTACATGTTCAAAGCATCACAAGATTACAAACCAATCTGAATTTTTTTCTATATTTAAACCACTATTTTGAAATGTGTAACAAAGGAATTCATACATATTTTTTAAGATACCAAGTTCAATCAAAGTGTTTGTCCTTAAGGTGATAAAATATTCTTATCAAAAGCTGGAACACTTCAACACAAATATTAAACCAAACAGGATATGGGCTAGAAGGTGTAAACCAAAACCCCCAGCCAAGCCAAAGAACATGGTCACTCTGCTTCCAGTAAAAGACAGCATCTCCAATCCCCATCCTAATCTTCACAACAACCCAAAAGTTAACTCTTTTGACTCTTTCTCTTGGGATTTATCTCCATTTTTTCTTAGTAATAGATGATTAGTTATCAATCAATTTTATATTTATTGACTTTCTGTGATGTTAAAATATCTAGAGCACTACTTCTCAATCTATGGGCCATATATCTCCCTGGAAGTGCCCAAAATATTCCAATGGTGTCAGATATATGGGGGTAGGGACAAAGGCATGACTAGGGGGTCAGCCAGTAGGATAGAGGGATCTCCAAAGGAAAAAAGATCAGAAGGGGCCATAGTCAGATAAAGGCTGAGGAAACCTGATTCAGAGTGCTTACACCACAATCTCCATACATCCCTTCTTTTATTACATAATTGTTTTTAGTTCAAGTAATAATAAATTTTATAAAATTCACTATGCAAGTATTATTCACTACAATTATATGTAATATAATTTTTTAAATTATCTTTTCTGTCTTACAACTTTTATGCCTTTGTTCCTGAATTTATGAGTTGCATTGTTTCTTGATTTACATAATTTTCAGGACATATCTTTTCCCAAATACTCCATAATTTCTGCCATCTATGAGGTTTCCCGGTCTCACCCCATGTGACATTTATACTCTCTGTTTTATCCAGTTCTCTTTATTTCCTACCCATCTCCTTCCTAGACTCCCCAATCCTTCTGCTCCTATCCTCAGATCTTTCAGAGAACTCCTGTGGTATGAGCTCATCTTCTTACATCTATAAAATTCCTGGATTTTAACTATTATTCTATTGATAATATAGTTTTCAATCCATATCCGTATTAACCATTTTCTTTTCAAAAATCTTTCATTAAGGTACAGTGACTCACAAAGTTATTCATAACTGAGTTTCAGGCATACAACAATTTGATTTGTTCCAGCACCAATCTCATCACCCGTGTCTACTTCCCCTCCACCAATGTCCCCAGATTCTCTCCCACCCTCCAACTTGCCTTTTTGACAGGCACATTTTTAAATTTGATTGGTGTTATTTGGTACTCATGCTTCCAGTTTTGTTAACTTGTGGTTTGGATAATCATCACCCCTCTACACTGCCAACAGTCTCTCGGTCCCTTCCCCTGTTACTTCCCATCCTCCTCTTCTTACTTCGTCCCTTGATCTTTTCCTTCCCTACCCTTCTCCTTCCTATGTTCTGGCATCAAGAGAAATCTAGGTACCACCCTTTTTAATACCTGGCATTCCCTTGCTGTGGTATATCCTATATACCACAGATAAGATCATCCTGTCTGTCCTTATTCTGACTTACTTCACTTAAATTGATATTCCCCACTCCATCCAAATATCAGGGAATTGCATGATTTCATTGTTTCTTGCAGCTGCAATGTACACCATTGTGTATGTATCACACCTTCATAATCCACTCTTCCGTTGTTTTGATGTAGGCAGGATAGGGAAGGCTCCCTCCCAAGGCAATAGTAAAGGCCGATCCTGCAGAAAACAGGAAAAACAGGGACTAAGTCCTGGTAAGACCCTCACCTATCTCCTGGGACAAACCAAGGGAAGCTCCTGCAGGAACAAAAGGCCAGGAAAGGAATTTCAAAGAAGACCATCATCATTCCCAAGCCCCCTGGCATCCTCCTTAGCAATGGACTTTGACCTAGGTAGAAGCCCACTTGGGGGCAGGTTGGAGAAACCCTATAAAGGCCACCTTGAACAAAGGAAGGACGCGCATATGCTGTCCGAGCCCATGTGCTGCTTGTGCCCATGTGGCTGAGCACATGTGGTGACCGAGCACATGTGTCGCCCGCATCTCCCCTCTTGGCATGTGTACTTTCATGCTTTCCTGTCTAAAGCTGGGATGTGTGTAGGGATCTCTCCACCCTTGGAGAAGCTCACATTCTCTCTTTAGCACCTCTCTCTCTCTCTCTCTCTCTCTCTCTCTCTCTCTCTCTCTCTCTCTCTCTCTCTCTCTCCTCTCTGTCTTTCTCTCCACACCCCCCAATCTCTTCCCCTTCACACCTTCGAAATCTCCAAATAAAATCTGTTTTACTTCACTGTTTGTCTATTCCTGAAATTCCTTTCTGTGAGTGAGACAAGAACCCAGTAGCCCTGGGTCCTGGGTGGCAGAGGTCTATAGGGAGAAAGTGACTGTCTTCCTCCTCCCTGCTACACATGAGCCACCCATGGGGTCCACTGACATCAATATGACACCTAGGTTGACTTCATAGCCTAGCTATTGTGCTGAGTGCTGCAGTTAATAATGGTGTGTATGTCCTTCTGAATAAATGTTTTTGTGTCCTGAGGGTAGATACACAGAAGTAGAATTTCCGAGACATCTCCATACTATTTTATATAAGGGTTGAACCAGATTACATTCCTACTAACAGTGAACATCTGTTGGACATTTATTTTGGAAACTATTTTGAATGGAATAGACTTTCTGACCACTTTCTCCTCTAATTCATTATTGCATATAGGAATTTTTGTGTATTGACTTTGTAATCAGCCACTTTGCTGTGTTGATTTATTTCTAGAAGTTATTTTGTGGATGCTTTAAGGTGAAATGTATATAACTATTATGTCATTTTGTGTATTATTTTTGGATATACTACTGGATTCAGTTTGCTAAGATTTTTATGAGGATTTTTGCATCAATGTTTATTAGGAAAACTGGTCTGAAATTTAGTTTTCTAGAAGCGTTACTCTGTCTGCTCTGGGATCAAGAGTAATGTTGGCTTCACAGAAGTTTTAAGAATGCTTCCTATTCAATTTTTCTTTTTTTGCTTTTTGGGTCACACCCAGTGATGCACAAAGGTTCCCCTGACTCTGCAATCAGGAATTACTCCTGGCCTTATGTGGGGGACCACATGGGATGCTGGGAATCGAGCCGAGGTTGGTTGCATGCAAGTAAAATGCCCTACCTGCTGTGCTATCACTCCACCCCCTATTTCTTCAATATTTTAGAAGAACTTAAGAAGTAAAGGCAAGATCTTGCCGCACTCAGCAGTGAAGAATCCTGACCGTCCTGCACCATAATGCTGGAGAATGCTCCAGACCCCAGACTGAGACGATAACACCAGGGTGTCCCAGATGGAGCAGGTGCAGTCTCCCCGCCTTCTCCAGATGGAATCCCGGTGACCATGAGCTTCTACAAACATGGGTCCGTATGTGGGGACCAGGACTATTTCTCCAAACCATGAGGCCATGTAAAAGCAACCTTTCCTGATACACACAAAATAAACGCTCAGGAACAGCTCCTCTGCCCCTGAATGGCCATGATCCCAGAAGCACACAAACTAATCTCGGACTGCAGTGGTCACCCCTGAATGGCTCCTCTGCTCCTGAACGGTCATGATTCCAGAGGCACACAAACCAATCTCGGAACAAGGCGGTTGCTGGCAGAGATACCTCTGGACTTAATTACTAAAATAACAGAATTCCAAAGCCGCGCAGCCACTGTTGCAGCAGTGTGACATCATATGCTCTTCATTATCAGCAATAGAAAACAAGTTGTCTAGTGATGTCTTTTCGGCAAACCTGATTGTTGAGGGAAATTCCAAATAATAATAGTGGGTTTTCTGTCGAAAATTGAATGTAATCAGAGTAAAGAGAGAGTACAGTGAAGATCACCTGCCACACAGACAGGGTAGGGGGTGAGAGGAGGGTATACTGGGGTTCTTGGTGGTGGAACATGTGCACTGGTGAAGGGATGGGTGCTTGATCATTGTATGACTGAGACTTAGTTCTGAAACCTTTGTAACTGTTCTCACGGTGATTCAATTTAAAAAAAAGTAAAGGCAATAAGTCTTTTCTGAAGGTATTATGAAATACACCATCAAACCTATCTGGACCAGGGCTTTTGTTCTGAGGAGATTCTTAATTACTGCTTTAATTTCCTTGCTTGTGATTGGCCTGTTCAGATTTAGGGATTCCATGATCCTAAGAATCCATCATTTCTTCTAGGTTTTCCACTTTAACAGCATAAAGTTTTTCCATAGTAACCTCTCATAATATCTATTTTCACTCAGAATTGTGAATTACACCATTGTCTTCTAATCTCTAGTGGTGTGGGCAATAAATCTAACGCTCTTCTGATGCTTATACCTTTATGGAAGCCTTGGTTTCATTTTCCTTCGCTGGAGACAAAATCTTCCTCTGTATCCTTCACCCATAATTAAGGATTTGATAGAGGGATTTTTTTTTTAAGTCACACAACTGAAATGCAGAATTCATACCCATTTTAGAAGTATTGTTTTATGACTTTGCAATGATTTTCTCCTTTTGCTTTTTAAATTTCTGGAACTCTTTTTCTTCAGATTTTCCACTGCATATATAAACTCTAGTTTCTGCATTTTCTAAAACTATTTTTCCTTCTTCTTCTTTTTTTTTACTCAGTGAGATCTCTTTGAATCTCTTCCCCATCAATTTTTCCTGAATTATTTATTCCAGAGAGTCTCTTGCCCACACGCCTGGCTGTCTTCCCCGGGGCCCCGCGGAGAGGATGGGCTCCAGCTTCCCTCCCCACCCCAAGCAGAGCTCCCGGTGGCCAAAGACCACCGGAACCTAGCTGCAGCCATGCTGGAGGCTCCTCTCTACACATTCAGACAGGCCTCATGCATGAAGGTACCGGCAGAGGAACCCAGGTGTGTGTGATCCCATCAACAGCCAACATCCAGAGACTTAAAAGCGAGCTCCCAGAAGTGATATCTTTAGCCTACTTCTCCCTCCGGGAGAAACTGGCAAGTTTCTGAGAGTTTCCTGCCCACATGGGACAGCCTTGCAAGCTTCCCATGGTATATTCATATGCTAAATCCAGTAACAAGCTGGATCTCATTCCCCTGACCCTGAAAGGGCCCCCAGTGCAACATCGACATGGTTGAGAAGGCTGAGCCGAGAGAGACTTCTAAGATCTCAGGGAAAGGACGAATGGAGATGTTACCTAGCCCGCCCAAGAAATCGGTGATTAACGGGATGTTGTGTGATTGTGTGTATTTATTCCACCAGTTACCTAGCAAACTTGTAGAACTTCTAATTTTTTGTCTTTTTTTTTTACAACATTCTCTGGTTATTTTTGTGAGTACAGTTATCTTGTCTTAGCTCTGAATATGCAAAATGGAATGCTCCCCCTGTTTCCTGAATTATATTTTCTGGATTTCTTTCATCTGTTTCTTTTTGTCTCTTAGTTAGGACTCTACCAATGTTCCTTGTTTGTTCATTCTTATTTACCCATAAGGCACTAAGACACTCAGGATTTGAGAGATGCATCTGTGAATACAGAGGAAGATCATTGATAGGACATTTTCCTTCAGGGCAGAACACCCCCTTAGGTCACTCTTAAATGCCCCCATGTTAGCTAGCAAGTGAGTACTCCATTTATCTGATGCTACATAACAAAGCTTTCAAACTGTTGTGGCTTGTGGCAAAAAGCAACATTATTTCTGCTTTTGAATCTAGAATTGAGGAGAACTCATCAGGGACATCTGGTCTCTGCTCTAATTGGCATCAAGTGCAACAGTTCAAGGGCTGGGAGCTACAATAGTTAGGATTCCTTGGACATTTCTATATCTGAGCAATTCAGGACCCCAAAGTAGATATGTAGCATTTTATCTAACAGAAAGACAGAGACTGGGATGGGGTGGGGGGCAGGATACAACACTGTAGCTTTCTTATGACCTCACCCCCAAAGTCAAAGAGCATCACTTCACCCATATTGGTCTGATTCAATTCCCAGATTCAAGGCAAGACTGTAGAGACGGAATATTTAGCATCTCTAAGGAGAGATGATGGGATGAACATATATCCCATGGACACGGCATCTACGAACACCCCACAGATAATCTACAGTTTTCCTAGGAAACTAAAACTTGCCTTGACTGTCATTTTTTCCTGAGAAGTGATTTCTGACTCTTAGAAATCAGATTCCTAGGTGTTCTATAAGCAGAAGAGAAGCAAGAGCTGGTGCCTTTGAATCTTCAGCCGCTGAAGCTCAACTCTTCACAAAAATACTCTAGACTTCCATGCGAATGCCAGCTACCTGTCTATCTACAGTTTGGATCCTGAACTCTCATTTCCAAAACATCCTCTGCTTCTTAGCACTGCCCTCTCCAGAAACTCTGCTCTGCCAAAAGCACTATCTCAGCACTGACGCTTTCCATTTTCTTTTGCATGCTGTGTCTTTCTTATATCATATATATATATGATTTTTTCCCCTTCTGTACTCTTCCTAGTCTTGGACTCACCAAGAAGAGATGATAAATATTTGCAGTCAATTGATCACTTTCAACACATTGCAAAGATGTGTAAGGCAGATCGAAGGTGCTTTGAGTTTGAAAAAACAAGCTTTAAAACATAAAATGAAGGCAGAAGTAGTGGGGAAAGTTGACTCCTTTGAGACTACATGCCAGGGTCTCCTGGCCTGCTATTATTGCAAGCAGCATAGCGCAGCTGTCAGCAAAGCAGAATGACCTGAAACCAAGCCTAGTCGATTTTACTGGATTTTCTGGTTTTCTTCATGTAAAAGGCAAGTGATGGTACTTACCTCACAAAGCTGTTGCAACGCATCTAAGGTGTTCAGAACACACCTGACACATAATAAGCATGCAGTATCTTTTGTGTCATTATCTATCAATGGTCCTGACCAATGCAGAGTTTTTCCTACAAAATTCACTCTTTGAAAATCTCCTATTCATGTTTTCTACAGAGTTTTTTGCCTTTAAGTTGTTTTTTTTTTCTCGTTGGTCCATTAAGCAGGTAGATCACACAAATCCTAGTTCATTGAGGTATTTGCAATATATTTGGAATTATTTCTATATGTAGCTGCATATCACTGACAGATGTACAATCATTTAAAGCTCAAGATTCAGAAACTATAATGCTCAGTAAGAATTTAATAACTAAATGCACCCACCATTTGATAGAAATATTTGGTATATACTCGAGGGGAAAGTTTTGGGAAAATTTTAGGACAAAGTCAACTTCAAAGTTTACTCAATGAAAATTACAAGTCAGAAAGAAAGAAGTAACCAAGCCTAAAGTGGAAGAGTCAATTTGCAATCTCACTCTCCTAGAAAAAATATTTCAGCAGAAAAAAACCTTATGTACATTTCTTAGATAGTTGTGGTTTGACACAAATTTATCCAATGATCCACCAGTCTGATTTTATGTTTATACTTTCTGTGTATTTTTTAAATCTAAAAAATAATTTTTATTTTGTTGCTCAAGGAAAATAAAAGCAAGATCTCTCTGTAAATATTTCCATTCATGGAAATAAGTTACATTAGGTGTGCAGTATAATTTTTTAATAAATATAAATTTTTATTTATTTTTAATTTTTTAATGAATCAGCATGAGGTACAGTTACAGACTTACAAACTTTCGTGTTTCCATTTCAGTGATACAATGATCGAGTACCCATCCCTCCATCAGTGCCCATTCTCCACCACCATTGTTCCCAGTAACCTTCCCATCCTCCCCAACATTCCCCACCTCTGTGGCAGGCACATTCCCTTTTACTCTCTCTCTCTCTCTCTCTCTCTCTCTCTCTCTCTCTCTCTCTCTCTCTCTCTCTCTGGTGTGCATTATAATTTGAGGATATGCATTTAGTCTGCCAGTAGAATATATTATGACTTATTACAAATAATGTTGTTTCTATGATTATTTTCTGATGAGGTTGACAAATCACTCAAGAAGAAATAGAAAAGTTACATACCTTGGTAGACAAAAATAATTCCCACCATGCTTAGTATTATACCCAGAATGTTTATGGAACATGTGAAAAACATGTGAAATATAATTAAGTTTAATCAAAACCAAAACTTATTTTCAACATCATTTTTGTATGTTACGGCATTCCATATTTCAAGAAATTTCATACAACTGAGATAAAAATCTATACAGAACAAATGTTTCATAATGCTATCTTTGTGCTCCAAACTCATTTCTCATTGCTTGCCTGGTTTTCCAGATGTTTCATAAATGTGGACTGCCAAATAGGCCAAAAGCACAGGAGAAGACCCGCAAAGTAATTAAAACCATGATGGGGATTGAGGGTTTTTTTTTTTCATCTTTTGCTTCTTCCGGAAAGAAAAGTCAAGTGTTTATATTCCCCCTATGAAGAATGCACATTTTCAAGACTTTCAAGTTGGCGATTTTAAGTTGTCAGAACTAACTTTGAGATAAATGGCAGCTTTCCCTCTTCGAGTACCTTTCTATGATTGTCTGGGAGCTGGGGTGGAATCAGAGGCAGGTAGGATAAATTCGGGTCCTGATACATACAGAAATTTCCTTCCACCCAACCACATAGATGACCAGTCCAGTAGCTAAAGCGACTTCTCAGTTCATCTTTATCTTTTAAGCATCCTACCAAACCATCCAGAACCCGCCCCCTTTTTACTGTTCGAGCAAAAGCAGCTGCTATGGAGACATCTTTCTTCCCTTAGCATTAGACAGCTGTGGGTCCACAGTGAGACGAACGGCAAAGAACAGCTTCCTGTAACGATTAAGTTAAGAAAACACTTGCAAAGATATGCACTCCAGGCTAGAAAACAGAAGACTCAGACTGCACACAAATAAATCTCTGAGTGGTCTTCATGATAATGTACTCAAAAAGTAGTTCTAGATTCTGATGAGTGGCTTAGATGAATCATGGATGAAAAACATATGACTCTTCTAAGAATCAACTAATAAAAAACACCAAACTTTCAAATGTGAAATAAGATGTCTGTGTGGTGTGTGTGTGTGGGGCGGGGGGGGGGGTGACAAATGGAAAAGAGATAAAACTTAATGGAACTCCTCAAATGCTTTGAGTTTTGTATTGTACAAGAAACCCTATATGCCTTTTATGGTACTGAGATTAAGATATATCTACAGATGTCTAGATAGATACAAGTGTATGTGTGTATTTATATATGTATAAATATCCCTAATATAGTCAACTTCAACGCCAGGGTCAGTTTTTGAACTTTAAGATCTAACAAGATCCCAGGGACTGGAGTGACAGCACAGCAGGTAGGGCGTTTGCCTTACATGAGACCAACCCAGGTTTGATTCCTCCGCCCCTCTCGGAGAGCCAGCAAGCTACCAAGAGTATCCCACCTGCACAGCAGAGCCTGGCAAGCTACCCGTGGCATATTCAATATGCCAAAACCAGTAACAACAAGTCTCACGATGGAGACATTACTGGTGGGTACCCTCTCAAGCAAATCTATGAACAACAGAAGGACAGTGCTACTTAGAACAAGATCCCAGATAATGACCACTACCAGTCCAAGGATAACACTCTGTGTTACCTGAGAGAATCTTCCTGTGTGACAGTGACTTTTGGCGATGGTTCACCTGACACCTAGACATCTTCACAGAAGAGGTACTGGAGAGCCAGAGATGACAGATGAGACTAGAGGAGATTGGAAGGCAAAGTATATTAATGAGAAGGGGGAGATGGATGGAAAAACTAAGAGAAGACAAAAATGATAAACCGGAGAGAGAATCCATTTTTAAAAAACCCCTGTTATGTATCTTCACATTCACATCTTATCTCTGGAGCTACATGGACATTATTTGGTGCAAGATACATACCTAAACCCCTTTTCTCATCTTCTCATCTCCACATAAGGACACTGATGTCAAAGGTGGGAGATGATTTTCTCATGGCATTTTGGCATGTGTTTAACGTGGAAAAATAATTGAAGCATCTAAAACATGATAAGAAGCAATAAATTCATACAAAAGTTTCTTGCATGCATTACACAAATTTTAGCCTAGAAAAGGAAAAATTTGGTCATGTTTCTAAATGCTCTACATTTTTCCCCATAAGTAGTATAATCTTCTCAAGCAAAGAGAGGGAAGTTAGCATATCCCCACCAGATTTTCAGTAGGATACAGTTCTCAATTGCAGTGTATTTCTTTCCCTGGATTTCATTTTCATTCCCATATGTACATGATCTTGGAGTTATTTCATTTATTAAAAGAGGCAGTAGCTTTTAAATTCATATGGATTGTCTATCTAACAAGAACCCAGATAACACCCACTACCAGATAGTGCCTACACAAGCAGTTTTGGTTTTTAAAAAAAGACTTTGGGGGACTGAAGCGATAGCATACCGGGTAGAGCATTTGCTTTGCACACGGCCGACCCTGGTTTGATTCCCAGGATCCCATATGGTCCCCCAGCACTGCCAGGAGTGATTCCTGAGCGCAGAGCCAGGAGTAACTTCTGATCATCATTGGGTGTGATCCAAAAAGCAAAAAAAAAAAAAAAAAAAAAAAAAAAAAAACTTCTCATTTTTTAAGATGGTCAATTAGAGCAGTACATCATTATTTTAAGGTTCTCTAATCAAAGGAAATACCAGTTATTTTAGGTGCAAGTATCTTTTCACCTAGGCAAAACCCTGTGTTCTGATTTAATAAATATTATTATTGTTTCTAGAGCTAAAACTAGTGAGATGACTTACCATTTTTTATTTTGCTATCACTTGCTGTGATCATTACACCCTCGTGGAATGATATCTTTGGGTTTTGAGTGAATTACTATCATGGCGAGTTTAGAATGCTTGATAGTCACGAACACTTGAAATATAGATGTGTGCTGGTATTGGGACAGCCGTACTGGCGAATAGCCACGAACAGACCGGCTCCCACGTGCCATCATCACACAGGCTTTGCATCTCCTTTTCTTGCCTTCCTATCAGAGATTTGGGAACACCTTCCTCGAGTCCTCCGTGTCCAAAGGGGCCGAAATGAAAGTTTCCGACTCATCACGACTGGCCTGCACTCATTTTGCCCTCACGAGAGACCACTTCACAGGCCGCGAGTCACAGCAGTTAAACCTGTGGTTCTTAGCAGCTAGCGAGTCCACATCCAGAAGGTAATGGTTGATAAACATGACCCCCAAGACTCCTGAGGGTCTCTTATTCCTCCCAGGTCTATTCAAGATACCGCAGCACCCCTGAGGCCCAGAGGCAGCTTTATAGGGAAGCGATGACAATGCTGTTGTCCTATCTCAGACCTTCCCTGCAGGAATGTGCAGAGGTCAAAGGGCATAGCCTTTCACCTTTTCAGTCTCTCTGGCTTCTAGCCTTCCTCTATAAACATGCTGCTTTTGTTATTTTCCTAAAAGAAATGTCCTTGACTCTGTTTTCTTCTCTCTCTTTTCTTTCTCTTCTGGCTCTCACTGCTTATACCTAAACATTTGTAAGGAGACTATTACGATTTATTAGCCTCCAATTATGAATGAGGTCTTTGCCATCAGTCAACCCTGGCCAAAAAAATAAATAAAAATGCTTGGAACGATGTTGAGAACGCAGAGATTCATAGAGAGTTGTTGTCAGATTTCACACTCCATGTCTTGCCGACACCAGTTGCTATGTTCCCACACCACCAGGACACTTCCAAGAGATGGTGACACCAGCTTAGCCCCTTTCTCTCCAGACCAAAAACACAGGCTAATTCTGTATTGCAAAGGAAGATCGAGCATTCCCACCATACAGCTGTTTTCAGAGCAAATTATCTCACACATGTGGTTCTCATAAGACCAAAGCATCTTCATATAAGGTTGAAGATATCAGAGTCATCTTTTGGAATGTTCCCTTAAGGACAAAGCCAAGGCTGTTTAATTGTGAATCTGTAGTCCTCTTTGCTGAGATGTCTGTAAGAAGAAAACTTGAAACAGAGGGTAGCTCTCCAACCAAGTCAGGGAAATAGTGAGAAAAAGGAAAAAGAAATAGAAGAGAAGTAGAAAAAGATGAAAAGTGAAAATTGAGAAAGGATTCATTTTTAAAAAAGCTAACTTACATTATTCTTTTTAAAGGCTAATTTACATTACTATAATTTGGTGCTGTTTAGTAACTGCTTTCAAGTCTTTTAAATAAATTTTTAATTAGTGGCAAATTAGGTTCACTTCATTAACTCCAATCAGTGGTAGCCTCCACCTGGCCCTAAATATCTAGTTACCTTTCCTTTCACTGGAGTGGCACCAGGTCCTTTGCATATGCTCTTCTTGCTGCCTGGACTGCTCTTTCCATGAATAAAAACATTGGACGTTATCATCGCTCCACTCAGTCTTTTCACTGTGCAACCCTTTAATAGTACATTAAATTCCAATCAAAGTTGAGTTTTTTTGTAGTGGGCAAGTCTTACTTCACTGGGTTACCTTTCCTTTAATTCTGGGACAACAGACAGATTTTTATTCCAGATTTAGAAATTAGTCCTGGGCAAATTTCTAAAACTAGCTCAAGGGCGAATAAGAGATCTAGGGGACGAATTCAAGAGAAACAAGAATCATCGGAGCACCAGAAGGACAAGGAAGCAACCCCAGTGAAGTAGTAACAGTTAAAGACATCATTGCTGAGAAGTTCCCAGAGCTGGAGAATGCAGGCAACCAGGTCCTAGAAATTAGTCCTCAGGGGCCAGAGCAATGGTACTGGGGGTAGGGCACTTGACTTGCATGCAACCAACCAAGTCTGATTCCTGGCACCCCAGAGAGACTGGGAGAATGGAGGGAAAGAAGAGGGGAGGTAAAGAGGGGGAAGGGAAAAAAAACAGGAGGGGAAAGGGAGAGGAGAATGGGAAGGGAAGAGGAGGGGAAGGGAGAGGTGGGGAGAGGACAGAGGGGAGGGACAGAGAAAGAGAGAGAATGAGAGAAAGAAAAGGAGAAAGAAAGAAAGAAAGAAAGAAAGAAAGAAAGAAAGAAAGAAAGAAAGAAAGAAAGAAAGAAAGAAAGAAAGAAAGAAAGAAGGAAGGAAGGAAGGAAGGAAGGAAGGAAGGAAGGAAGGAAGGAAGGAAGGAAGGAAGGAAGGAAGGAAGGAAGGAAGGAAGGAAAGAAAGAAAGAAAGAAAGAAAGAAGGAAGGAAAGAAGGAAAGAAAGAAGGAAGGAAAGAAGGAAAGATAGAAAGAAAGAAAGAAAGAAAGAAAGAAAGAAAGAAAGAAAGAAAGAAAGAAAGAAAGAAAGAAAGAAAGAAAGAAAGAAAGAAAGAAAGAAAGAAAGAAAGAAAGAAAGAAAGAAAGAAAGAAAGAAAGAAAGAAAGAAAGAAAGGAGATTTCTGGGCATGATGCATGATGGAGCTGGTTTTTACCAGGATGTCTATGCCCTAGGCACTAAGAATAAAGACCAGTATCATGCTCTTGACTCTAAACTATGTGCAGAGATGAGGCCAGCTGTGCTATTAGCAATGCTTAACTACCTTCAGAATCAAGGGTGGAAAGCTAATGGGACTGTTCTCCATATGCCTTATCATCTGCAGATTATAAAATTTTAGTCCCACGGGTCATAGATTACAAAATTGGCTGCTTCCAAAGGGCCCTTGCCAAGTTAATTAACAAAAGCCCTCTTTTTTAAAAGCCAATTTACATTATTATAATTCGTTGCTGTTCAGTGATCATTGTACTTGGTTTGCCCTAAAATAACTAAGGATTCTAATGAGATTTGTTTTGTTTTCCTTTTTTAGCTTTATTCACAGATACACACATTTAGTATATACTTGGCTTGGAAAGAAATAAAGATAGAGTTTTAAAAATCAGACCCATCATTCTTTCCCGAGAACAATTTATGCCAGCGCCAGTTGCAGGGGTTAAACACAAAGTCTGTGTCCAGCTCAGATTTCACAAGAAGGGAAATGCATGGTGTGTCTCCGAGGAATGTGGAGCCCAAGAAGCTGAACGAGGACTTGAGAAAAATATGTGCAAATTTTCATCGTATTTTATTACAAAGCAAACAGGAAGTCTGACGTTAAATGTAACAAGCTCACCAGAGGCTCATCAGAAAGGTCTCATTTGATAAAAATCATGGTAAAGTTATGGAAATTTCAGCCGATGGTTGCAAACCTAAAATATAATTATGCTGAAAGCGTATTTTGAAGTTTAATAAAATTAGCTAAAATGATGGACTGAGCCCTTGGGGCAAATGCAACCCCAGAGCAGAGTCCCTGGAACCCTTCCCAGGCTCTTCCAGGCTCATCTCGACAAGCAGTGCAGCAACGTGCCTCTGTCTGCTGAACCAACGCAGCTTCCGACGGGTCTGCAAAAAGTCAACCTCCAAGCTGTGAATTTAAAATTTTACAGCACGGCTGAAAGTAAATGGAAGGTACTTATATGGCAACTTGGAAGAGATGGAATAATGCGTATTGTTGATGAGGTTTTTACTTGGCTCAGATAAACCCTTTGAGTTTAAATTGAGTTGCCCAATAAGGTTACTCAGCTGCATCAATGTACCCCAACTGTGGCCCTAAGATTCTCAGCCAGGATAAACAAGAGGACAAGACATCAGGAGGTTCTTATTAAAGATGTGAATCCCTAAACATTCACCTAAGCCTGCTGGACACATTCTCTGCGGTAGGGTCTAGAATCAAAGCGTCCCCGTGGTGCTTGCCAAAGCAGATAGCCAACACGAGAGAAGGTGCCAATCTGAACTGCATGTGGAAACCCCCAAGGAGTTTGAAACATGAATTCGGTTTCATTCTCACAGATTCTGTTGAATTACTTGAGGTATAGCCTGGACATTGGCATGGTAAGGACCATCCCTAATCAACTCTAATGTGTTAAAAAAAAATTATTATAGCAAAATCTCTTCCCAGTTACACCTTCCTTCTCTTAAACCATGTAGGAAAAGAAAACAAGAAATCAAGAAATAACTATAATCAGGGGCTGGAACAATAGCACAGTGGGTAGGACATTTGCCTTGCACATGGCCAACCCGGGTTCGATTCCCAGCATCCCATATGCTTCCCTGAGCACCGCCAGGAGTAATTCCTGAGTGCAGAGCCAGGAGTAACCTCTGTGCATCGCCGGGTGTGACCTACAAAGAAAAATAAATAAATAAATAAATATAATCAAATAGAAAATGTCTGCAAGTAACTTCCAAAATGCTACTATGGTGCCGAATTATTCTCTGAAGATACGGAGCACTCAAAAGACTATAGGGACTCAACATCTGAGAGCTGAGGAGTGCTTGCATCCATTTAGAGGAGAAGAATGAGCTGAGCTTTGCAAAGTTGTAGATAAATCAAAGACAAATTAAGGAAACTGGGATTTTATGGATCCAGTAAAATCTTTTAAGTAGGCCATGTAGCTAGACAAAAGACTAAAACTTGTGACCACTGCCAAAGAGTTATTCAGTATTTTAAACCTTCTTTTATCAGTCAAGGATACAGTGATGAATAATACCCACATTGATTGGTTCCTTACTAAATGTCAAGCACTATGTGAAGTAAGTTGTGTATGTTACCTTATCTATTGCCCAGAATTATCCTATTATCCTACTTTACAGAAAACTATATTATCCTGGGGCTGGAGCAATAGCACAACGGGTAGGGCGTTTGCCATGCACGTGGCTGACCCGGGTTCAATTCCCAGCATCCCATATGGTCCCCTGAGCACGGCCAGGGGTGATTCCTGAGTGCAGAGCCAGGAGTGGCCCCTGTGCATCGCCGGGTGTGACCCAAAAAAGCAAAAAAAAAAAAAAAAAAACAAACAAACTATATTATCCTACTTACAGAAAACTAAAGCTTAGTGAAGGTGAATGTCCAAAGCTACCCAAGGCTTTAGGAACTTGAAAAACTATGGTTCTTAATTGATACTGTACTTACATACATTCAGATGACTCTTACCCACAGTCCACCTATTGTGTAATACAGTGAAAGAGGAAAAAGGGAATTCCAGCCTAGTCAAATGATTCTTCTATCGTACTATATCACCCAAGCTCTGAAACATGAAGTTCTATTCCCTAAAGTTGCAAGGCTTTTTTAAGTACAGGAAACCCAAAATTGTGGTGATTTCAATTTAATAGACACCTTCCCTGGGAGTCTATTATTGACTGATTTGTCATGGAAAGAACACTCTTCTATTTTAAAACTACAAATAGTTCTTAAGAACATGTCATAATTGGAAGGAAAGAAGATCTTGGAATCTGAAGAGAAAAACTCAAAGACCTATAGGAGAATAAGGCATGGAATGAGTTGGATTGGAGGTGATTTCCTTCCTCAGTGGAAGTTCCCGATCTTGAGTGCTCATGTCTTTGTGTTCTGTGGTCTTTGGGGTATCTCAGTTGTTCCCATCACTGAAATGGACCCTTTTCTTATTAGATTATTAGAGGATAGACTCCCTTTTCTACTATATTTCACAAGTGAATTTTCCTATCAAATGCCTCAGACAATTTTATTTTGTTTTTAAACAGGAATGACTAAATATACTGTCTATATATTTCTTTAATGCTGGTGCCCACGTACCAATGAACATCTCCAGTCTTCTTGGGGAACGAAGAAACTCCCTAGGGCTTTTCAAACAAATGGAAGTCCTGTGGTCAATGGAGATGAGTGGGAGAAATAAAAATATTTTCTGATTTCTGATTTCTGATGTCAGTTCCTGACATCTTTCCATCAGTTAAGATATTTTTAGCCTAACGAAAAATCCAGGAATGATAATTTTTTATTCTTTTTTCCACTTCTGACTCAACCTAGTCTGAACATGCTGATGCTTCCTTGGTCTGCTGTCTTTCTCTCATATATGGAGTTAAGGACACAGTTTAGGGTAAAGAAAGTTAAGGATATAGGGTTCAGAGAATTTCAGCCACTTCAGGCCATGATGGTAAAGCAGGGAGGTAGTTAGGAAAAAGAATCTCCACCCCCCCACACACACACTCACATAGCAACAAGCTCTTGGGAAGTAATAAAACCAACTAGCCCTAAGGCTGCCAGGTCCCACCTTCTGGACATTGGACTTAAGGCTTGAGAAGACCTTTAACTGGTGCCAGATCAGACTCAGAGAAGGTTTCTGAGGGGGGCTGGAGTGATAGCACAGCGGGTAGGGCGTTTGCCTTGCACGCGGCTGACCCAGGTTCAAATCCCAGCATCCCATATGGTCCCCTGAGCACAGCCAGGAGTAATTCCTGAGTGCAGAGCCAGGAGTAACCCCTGTGCATCGCTGGGTGTGACCCAAAAAGTAAAAAAAAAAAGAGAGAGAAGAGGTTTCTGAGAAGTTCCATCAGGAACAACTCTCAGTCAAAGAATAACAAAGAAAACGGTCTGCTACCTCCAGCTCTACCCCTTAGTAACCAATTAGCAATGGACAACTAACTAGGTAGAGAGCCCCATGAGGGGCACCTTGGGGAAAATCCTATAAAATCCCACTTGGACCCAAAGAGGCAAGCACAGGCATTGCCCACCTGCTGGTATTGCCTGGGTAACTGGTGCCCGAGTACACAATACCCACATCTCAGGCCCTCTTGAGATGTGGACTTCATACTTTAATGCTGGAATATATCCTGGAACTCTCTCTCCTTTCTGGAGAAGTCCACTTTCTTGCGAGAGCTTTACTCTCTTTCTCGCTTCCCTTTCTCAGATCTTCCAAATAAAACCTGTTTTATTTCGCTGCTTGTCTCCTCCTGAAACTCTTTTCTGTAAGGGAACCTGAGAGGTGTAGGTAAGATCTAGGACTGACTTTCCATTCCTGCAAGGAGCACGGCTCACAGCAGACTCCTATATGTCCCAAATTTCCCCAGCCATCATGGAGGAGACAGAGGTGGTTAGAGAGAAGCTGCAGATTCCCTTCTCTAGAATGCCATCTCTCTTCTCCCCACTTCACAGGAGTCACTAGGAACCCCACTGGCTTCAGTGGGTTAATAAAAGGGTTTAGAAAGAAGAGGAAGAAAATCTCTGACCATCTTGACACACACTGATACTTGTACTCAATAGTGTTAATTAAGGGGGGGGGGAACCTTCCATTATTGAAAGGCACCCAAAGGGCCTAACAGAGCTAATTCATTTCCAGAGAATAACTTAACCCTCCAGCCCCACCCCTTCCTCCTTATAACAGGCTTCTACCTTTTCTAGTATAGAATAACTGAACCCCTTTTTCAGATCTATTGGGCCTTATGGGCCTCCTCCAAATATTTTTAGTTTGGGATCAGATCCAGTGATGCTCAGGACTTACTCTGGGCTCTGGGCTCAAAGGTCACTCCTGGCCATGCCCAGAGGACCAGCGGCAGTGCCAGGGACTGAACCCCAGTTGGCAGTGGGCAAGGCAGGCTCCCTACTCTTCTTACTTCAGCCCCTGTTACCTGAATTTTATCTTCCATATAGACTAAACAAATAAAGCTGATTAAAGTTTCTCAAAATTCTCATCTGCTCACTAAGGTCTCTCTCCACTCATCAAGGAAGGTGTGAAAAAGGGAAATATGTGATTTAAAGACAAATCCAATCAATTAGGAAAATTCTAGTGATTTGTAGAAAAAACAACCTTAGAGTTATGCCAACTTTAAGCCAAATTACAGTATTGGCCCAATTTTAATACTGTATTTTTCTTTTTCTAATACAAACTAGTAACATTTGACTAAATAAAATAGAAAAAAGAAAAACTAGAGAGAATGGATTTTAAATGGGTCTGGTGTTTACATTTGTGTTAGCTTGACTTACTCTATAGCAATCCTACATTTCTGACACTATTGTCACTGTCACTGTCATCCCATTGCTCATTGTTTTTGCTCAAGTGGGCACCAGTAACGTCTCCATTGTGAGACTTGTTGTTACTGTTTTTGGCATATTGAATACCATGGGTAGCTTGCTAGGCTCTGCTATGGGGGAAAAATACTCTCAGTAGCTTGCCGGACTCTCCGAGAGGGGCGGAGAAATCGAACCTTGGTCGGCTGCATGCAAGGCGAATGCCCTACCCACTGCACTATCCCTTCAGCCCACTATTAGATAAGAAAATCTCTCATAGGTCAATTTGGTAACAAAGAATCCTCAAACTAACCTTAAAGTATTAATCTTGAGTTTCTGAGAGGCATAGCTGGTCACAAGTCTTGCAGTGGATCATAAAGACCTGATAAGCTGTGAAAGGATGAAAACTAGACAGAGAAATGCTTCTCAGTCATTGGTATCAGAAAATACAATGGCAACTCATGCCTCCACCTATGTACAAAAGGGTTAAGCTGGAATTCACCCAACGCTTGATCTGTTTTCTCCTTACACATGCCTCCCTATCTTAAGTAAATGCAAAAAGGAAATAAGTACAAAATCATTCTTTGACCAAAAAAATTAATAAAACATTCTTTAGGAAAATTTGTAAGAGTAATTTTGCCATTTACTTTCAACGCACGTATGTTGGCATCAGAAACATCCATCAAAGACCTGATGGTGCAAGCACAGAAGATCAAGTACAACATCATTGGTCTGACCGAGACAAAAAGGCATCAACCACATCATGCATTTTCGACACTGGAGAAGAACTGTTCCGCAGAAGATGCGACAATAGAGACATCGGTGGTGTCAGTATCCTTGTCAACACAAACTTGCCCATGAGCATTGTTTCATTCAAATGCCTAACAACCAAAATAGAACAATTACCCTTGAATAGATGTAGCTCACTGCTGGCAGTTTCTATCTTCATCATCTATGCACCAACATCCAACTACCATGAAGAAGAAATTGAGAAGTTCTACATGGAGCTGGACAAGTTCTATAAAGAAGACCACACCATCTACCAGGCCATTGTTGGTGATTTTAATACCAAGATAGGACTGAGAAGGTCGCCTGAAGAACTCCACATTTGGACCCATGACCTATAATGGAATGAAGAGGGTGAGAGACTGTCTGAGTTCATCATGTCGACCAAGTCCATCCATGGTAACTCACAGTTCCAGAAGGCCAAATCTAAGCATTGTACATGGGAGTCTACAACGAAATTGACCACATCTTATTCAGTCGAAGGTTTTGCCTGATTGGTATCGCTGTTGTCCCAAAATTCCAAATGGGATTGAATCACCATCTCCTTCACGCAAAATTCTACTTCACAGAGCATGGAAAAAAGGTCTTCAAAGCTTAAGTTTAAAAAGAGAACTCCCAGAATAACCACCAACTGGGAGCTCTTTGGCACTATTGCAGCAATGTGGGATGATGTTGTCATTGACAACATCGACGAGGAATATGATCATCCGGTCCAGCACCTCCATGACTGTTCGAAGAATACCAAGAATGGGAAATCCACAAACAGATACCTGTCTTCAGAAACTATTGATCTCATTCACCAATGTGGTTTCACAAGTTAACGTCTGAGATCACAAAGCTGTGCAGAGATGCAATAAAGCAATATTGCTTTAAGGCAATAAAGAGAGAAGAACATCAGTGTTGGCCAATGTGGGAGAAGCCAGGAAAAGTATTCGCAATGCTCGCTTGTCCTTTGCCAACTACAAGACCAAGATGACTGCCCTCCGACTTCCTGATGGATCTATCTCATCTTCCAGAAGGGCAATGGAGAGGATTATTCACGACTTCTACTCAGATCTCTTCAACAGCCACGTCCACCTGCCCACATACCAAATTCCCAAGGATGGATATGTCATTCCCAATGTCCTCCCTTCCAAAATCCGACACGCCATTTTGTTGGTAAAGACACATACAGCACCCAGTCCAGACAAGGTCAGACCCGAACACCTGAAGAATCTGCCGCCAGTAGTCGTCAATACACTGGTTTGGCTCTTCACACACTACCTGTCTGAATGCAAGGTTCCATCCCAATGGAAAACCAGCAGGACCATTCTGTTGTACAAGAAGGGAGACATCTATGACATTGGCAACTATTGCCCAATCTGCCTGTTGTCCATCGTCTACAAGTTGCTCACTCGTCATCCTGAATAGAACAGGCAGAACACTAGATGAAGGACAACCATGCGAGCAAGCTGGGTTCCAAAAATGATACAGCACTATCGATCATATCCACATGGTGACCATGCTCACTGAAGTTTTGTGAGAGTTCAAGATGCCACTCTGTCTAATGTTCATTGATTTTTAAGAAGGTCTTTGATTCTGTTGAGACTGAAGTAGTCATCAAAGCCCTAGCTAAACAGGGCATCCAAACTCAGTACATCAAGATTCTCCACGAGCTATATTACAGATTCACCACCAGGATCTCACCATTCTACAAGGAAGTGATCATTGACGTAAAAAGAGGGGTTTGGCAGGGTGATACCATTTCTCCGAAACCCTTCAGTGCCACCCTCAAGAACATCATGCAACAACTGGAATGGGAAGGAATGGGAGTGAAGTTAGATGTTCGGCAACTACACCACCTCTGCTTCGCTGATGACATCATTCTCATAACACCAAACACTAGCCAAGCGGCACAAATGCTGGCCAACTTTTGTGGTGGAGAGGTCAGACTGCAGCTGAATCTCACCAAGGCAATTTTCATGAAAAATGAACTAGTCCCTGACGTTCCATTTGCTCTCAACATCTCCGAATGCAGCAGCTATGTGTACCTGGGTCGAGAACTCAACATGAGGAACAACTTGGTGCCAGAACTGCACAAGAAAAAGAGAGCTGCATGGAGTGCCCTCAAGAGCATCGAAGAAGTTAAGAGGATGAAGAAACTCTGGCTCTGGGCACATCTTTTTGACTCCACCATTCTTCCAGCACTAACATACTCGTCAGAGACCTGGGCTCTACGAAAACAGGATGAGAACGTTATTTGGGTATCTCAAAGATGAATCAAAAGAGCTATACTTGGAATACCACATTTCACTCAAGTGAGAGAAGGAGTCTGGAGTTCTGACCTCCATTTACGATCAAGAATCAGGGACATTGTCTCGTTTGCCAAGGCATCGAAAATCCGATGGTCCGGACATGTAATGTGCTTTAGTGATGACTGCTGGACTAGAGCTATTACCAAGTAGATTCCATGGGATGTCAAAAGACCGCATGGCTGCCCACCTAGGAGATGGTCAGACTTCTTCGTCAAAACCCTGAATGAATGGTTTGAGGTTCTTCGTGTTCCTGGAGCGAGCAGATACCATTGGGCTACACTAGCATGCAACAGGGACAAATGAAGATGTTACTGGCACCCACTCTGAGCAAATCAAAGATCAACGGGATGACAAGTGACAAATGACAATTTTGCCATTGCAAAAAGAAATTAGATGAAGCATAAGGTTTCAGAATGTGTGTATATGACTGGTTTGAGAATCTCATATGCATGAGTGAGAAATTAGACAAAAGTTTAAGTCACATTTATTGTTTTCTTTAATCCTTTCATATATCTTTAGTCTCCAAAGATTCTTTGTTCTTGTAGTTTATTGATTTGTCTTTCAGGGAATATTGATCATTCTGGAACTCTAAAATAAGCATTGAGCTATTGCCATCAATTTTAACTGACTGAAAATCTAAAGTTAAACTATGGAGTCAACCAAAAAGTCTACTTTCTTGTTTTAAAGAATATTTTAAACAATTTCAAACATTTTTATTATTCCCATCAAAAATAGAATAACTAAACAAATATTTCTCCAGGGAAGACAACAGGTTAACAGGCAGATGAAGATAATATTCACCATCAGTTATTCACCATCACAATTACCAGAGAAATACAAATCCAATTAAAAGTGAGCTATAACCTAACATCTGTGAAAATGACCTATAGCACAAAGACCAGATACGTGCATTGCCAAGGATGTGAGGAAAAAGGGAATCTCTGTATGTTATTATTTGGATGTAAACTTATCCAGTCTCTGGAAATCAGTATGAGGTTTCTCATTGTGATGTTTAGTTATCTCTCTAAATTAGATATTTGTCTATCTAAATAATATAAAATCATTAATTTAAAAAAGATGAGGGCACTCCTATATTTACCATATAGTTATTCACTGTAGACAAGATAGAGAAAAAAACCCACTGCTTAAAGATTGATGAGTTGATAAAGAAGATACAATACATATGCAGAATGAAAGCAAGTTAAAAGAAGAGATAAAATATTGTCATTTGGGACAACATGGGTGGAGTCAGAGGGTATTTTTCAAAGTGAAATAAATCAGAAAGAGAAAAACAGACACACTGGTAAGTGGTTTTTACTCATATTAATTTTATGAGTAAACAAAACAAGTCAATAAACAAAACCAATCCTTGTATTTGAACCACAGAAGTGAGATAGTCACAGGGAACAAAGGAGAACCGGGTCCAATGTAGACAGTGATAAAAAAATTTGGGCACTTTGGGGGTGTGGGGGTAGGTTGTAACGACTTACTGTTGAAGAGTACTGAATAAGCACTATTGCAACATGAACAATGATATGAAACAATGTTAGCTTAATTTTAAAAATTAATAAAGTTCTCAGTGATCTTAAATGATGCTTTTCTCTGTAATAGTGCTCTCTAAGAGTACTATGGTGTCAAATTAGTACCTTTTCAAATGAGGTTATATTTCACTGTCACTGTATCACTGTCATCCCATTGCTCATCAGTTTGCTCGAGCAGGCACCAATAACATCTCCATGGTGAGGCTTGTTGTTACTGATTTTGGCATATAGAATACTCCATGGGTAGCTTGCCAGGCTCTGCCATGCGGACGAGATACTCTCGGTAGCTTGCCAGACTCTCCAAGAGGGGTGAAGGTCCTACGTGCAAGGCAAATGCCCTACCCACTGTGCTATCACTCCAACCACAAGGTTATAGTTATATAATCAAAATCAATCACATTACTATATATACTAATACATTATCTTAAGAGAAGATTTTAAATTCAAGTTACAGTTACATCAAAAACAATAAAGGAAGAAAAGAAGAGTAAAATAAGACAATGAGGTTAAAGATGTATGAGTCAAAGCTATATGAAATAATATAATATAAAGCTATAAAATAAAGAAATATGAAGAAGACATAAATGCAAATATATCCCATATTCATGAATCAAAACAGTTAATAATCTTAACATGCTCATACTACTCAGAGCCATCTATTCATTCAGTGTAATTCTTATCAAAATTTCAATGGTGTTTCTCAAAGAAATAGAAAGGTCCTAAAATTATGAAACATCAAAATAATAAAGTTCATCCAAAGTAATCTTGAAAAAGAACAAAGCCAGAATCATCAGACTTCTTGATTTCAAGAGATAAGACTAGCATTATCAAAACAATATGGTGCTGGCAGAAAAACAGACACATAAACCAATAAAACAGTCAAGAGCCCAGAAATAATCCCACACATGTATGGAGATAACATTTATTAAGGATGCTAAAATTCACAATGGTTGAATATTAGTCTCTTCTACAAATGATGCTAAGTAGTCACACACAAATATAATTAACCCTACCTTAAACCATTCACAACTACAAAC